>NW_024871420.1:0-153728 GCF_019054845.1 Dipodomys spectabilis
CAGATTGAAGCCACCCTGGGCAGGAAAGTCCATGAGACACTTTTCACCAACTAACTACCAAGAAACTGGGAGTGGTAGAACTCCTACAAAAATTCAAGCCCTATGTTGGCACACACACAGAAAAAAAGTTCGGTGGACTTTCCTGTTTGGTCTAGTCTTTAAATGGTATCTTCAGACTTCAGCCTCCTGAATAGCTAAAAATATAAGAATGAACCACCAGCCCCAGACTTATTTTTAAATCTCAAATAGTCATTTCTTCTCTTCTTTCAGCTTTCTTTTTGGTCGACTTTGAGCTGAATTATGGACGTGTTTCCCAGGTTTTTCACTAAATTTCAGTACTTTACAACTACTATCACACCTTCATTTACAGTTTTTTCTGGGTAGTCGGAGATAATTTCAATAACTTTCCTGCCCAGGCTGGCTTTGAGTTGTGATTCTCATATTCCAACTACGTGAGTTTCTAGGAATATATAAATAAACCAAAAATGCCTAGTGCTATTTGGAACAATAACTTTCTCTTTCTCCATCTTTCACCATTTGTACTCCTTTTTTATTTCTATTTGCAAGTGTCTGTGTTGGGGTCTCAGCACCAGGGCCTGTGTGCTGTCCCAGAGCTTTCTGTTTAAGACTAGTACTTTACCACATGTGCCAAAGCACAGCTAGTGGAAAATTTTAGTGACAAATGAAACAGGAGTCTCATGGATTCTCCTACTTGGGCTGGCCTTCAACCATGATCCTCAGATTTCATCCCCTTGAGTAGCCGATAGCACATCTGTGAGCTACCAATGCTTTATTTATTTAAACCTCTGTCATTGTCTCTTCCTTCTGTACGTCTAACCTCCTTTTCTTTAATTCTTCTGTGATTTCCTGGGGTTTGAAGTCAGGGCTTTCTTGCTATCCCAGAAGGTGATTGCCCAGTTCTGCCACATGAGCCACAACTCAATTCCCAGGTTTTCTTTTCTGTTTGATAATTATTTGGAGATGAGTCTGAGGCAAAACATAGCATGAATCAAGCCAGCCTGGGCAGGAAAATCCATGAGACTAAGACCTCCATTTAACCACTAAAAAGCTGGGAGTGGTAGAGCTCTATTCTTGAACAAACCAGCACAAGTTCAAAGATGGCACACACAAGGTTCAGGATGGCATGCAGATGCACACACGCACAAACAGAAAGTCAAATTGATTTTCTTGCTTGTGTTAGCTTTGAATTGTAGTACTAAGATTTCAGTCTCTTTTCTTACACTCTCCTTTGTATTGATTGTTTTTTCACTCCTGTAATTTTTTTTAATTGTGAAAATACTGTACAGAGGGGTTACAATTACATGAGCAAGATAATGAGTACATTTCTTATCAAGCATTGTAGCCTCCTCTTTTGTTGCCCCTTCCCATCCCATCCTCCCCTCATCCCCCACCCAACCCTCCTAGCCCCACCCACCAAAGTTGTAAAGTTCGTTTTCCACATAACGATTTGTAAGTCTCATTGTTGCTATCGGTCCACCTCTATCCCTATTTAAATGATATGTTTTTTCCCTACACATCCACAAATTATAAGAACATCAAATACAGCGAAAGCAGGGGTTATACCGTGGGGGAGGGACATAGAAAGCAACAAAGAGATAA
Organism: Dipodomys spectabilis; assembly: GCF_019054845.1. NCBI lineage: Eukaryota > Metazoa > Chordata > Mammalia > Rodentia > Heteromyidae > Dipodomys > Dipodomys spectabilis. The sequence goes on from NW_024871420.1 coordinate 1,621, forward strand.
TCTTATAAATGTGTTAGTAACAATCGCATGAAAGAAAAAAAAATTTGAATACATGTCTTAGGGTTCATTTCTCTAACATCAACTTATCTGACCATTTCTGCTTGACTCAGACATATACTAGCTATTGCAAATAACTGAAACCATGGGACCTATGTTTCTTTGGGCCTGACTAACTTCACTTAATATAATTTTTTCCAAGGCTTTCCATTTTCTAACAAATGGGGCAATGTCATTCTTTCTGGTGGGGGCATAGAATTCCATTGTGTATATATACCACATTTCATAGACATATTCATCTACTGAGCGGCATCTGGGTTGGAAAGATCAACATCGAGAAAATGGCAATACTTCCCAAGGCTATCTACAAATTTAATGCGTTACCTATCAATATTCCAACCTCATTTTTCAAGGAAATAGAAGAGACAACCCAAAAATTCATATGGAACAATAAAAGACCACGAATAACAAAAAACGATCTTCAACAGAAAGAACACTGCTGGAGGAATATCAATACCAAATTTCAAACTCTAATACAAATCCATAGGAATCAAAACAGCTTGGTACTGGCACAAGAACAGACCTCAGGACAAATGGAATAAAATTGAAAACCCAGAAATGAACCTACAGACCTATAGCCATCTATTCTTCGATAAGGGAGCTAAAAAAAATAGAATGGAAGAAAGACAGCCTCTTCAGTAAATGGTGCTGGCAAAATTGGTTAACTACTTGTAGAAAACTAAAGCTAGATCCTTATTTATCACCCTGCACCAGAATCAACTCCAAATGGATCAAAGACCTCAGAGTCAAAGCAGACACTCTGAAAACTTTACAAGATGGAATAGGATAAACCATAGGTCTCAGACCGAATTTTTCTTAATTGATTGTTTTTATTTGCAATTTTTAGTGGTCCTGCAGCTTGAACTCTTGCTCTGGGGACTGTTTCCTGGTTTTTTCACTAAAGGCTGATGCATTTCCACTCCAGCCACAGCTCAAGGCTTTGTTCTAGGTAGCTGAAATAAGAGTCTCAAGCATGTTCCTGCCCAGGCTGATTTGATACCACAAACCTCAGATGTCAGTCTCTTGTGTAGTGAAGATTTTACACAGGCCAACAACCCTTGTGTCATTTTAAAACTACCTTCTTTTGTTTACTTTTTATTTTTTGCATGTGTGTGCTATTCCTGGGTCTACTCATTTTGACTCATATTCTCCCCCAGGAGTTTTTATTCATGACTATCCTCTATTACATGACACACACCATAACATTTTGGCTTTTTTGGAGGGGGATTGATTAATTACAGACAAGATTTTCATGGGCTCTTCTGCCTGGGCTGGCCATGAACCATCATCCTCAGATTTCAGCCTCTTGAAAAGCTAGTATGTATGAGCCACCAATGCTTGATTAATTTAATGCTCTGTCACTTGCTTTTCCTTGGTTAAATCTATTCTTCTTTACTTTATTTCTTCTGTGTGTTTTCTGGAGCTTGAACTCAGGATTTGGGGACAGTCCTAGAAAATATTTCTCCAGTTCTGCCACTTAAGCCATAGCTCAACACCCAGTTGAGTCAGGTGGCTGAAAACAGAGGACCAGGTTCCAAAGCCAGCCTGGGAAGGAAAGTCCATGACATTCTTATCTCCATTTCACCACCCAAAAGCTGGGAATGTGAGGGCACTAGGAAAAGGATGGTACACAAACACATACATCAAACATACAAACACACACACATTCATGCACCCATACACACACACACACACACAAAGTGTCCTGGACTTTGCTTCTTGGTCTGGCCTTGAAACTTGATCCTCAGGTTTCTGTCTCCTGAGTAGGACTACAGCCATGATCAACAACACCAGGCTTATGTTTAAATTTACAATTGGCCTTTCTTCTCTCCTCCTACACTTTTTTAGTACTAGGAATTGACCTCTGGGTCAACCTTTTGTTTTTTAGCTTTTGCACCAAATACAGTGCTTTACAACTACAATCATATCTACACTGGGTAGTTGGGGTAAGAGTTTCATCTACTTTTCTGACCAATCTAGGTGTAAACCTTGAATAACTAGGAATACACATATGAACCAAAACCCATGCTCATTTTGAAACTTTAGTTTTCTCTTTTCCCATTTTTTTAGTTTGTGCTTTTTTGTTTTTTTGAAACATGTGTCTAGGAATTCAACTTAGGGCTTAGGTGATGTTCTAAGCTTTCTGGTTAAGATTAACACTCAACTACATGAGCCAAAGTACAGCTTGTAGCTTATTTTTGGTGGAAATTTGAAATATGAGTCTCATGGTCTCTCCTGCCTGAGCTGGCCATGAACCAAGATCCTTAGATTTCAACTTGATGAGTACCTTGTATGTGTGAGCAACCAATGTTTGATTCATTTCAACTGCTCTCACTGACTCCTTTTGTACTTCTATCCTCCTTTTATTTCTTTCTTTGTCCTGGGGCTTGAACTCAGGGCCTCAGTGTGGTCCCAGAAATGTTTTCCCAGTTCTGCCAGTTGAACCACAGCTCAACTCTAGGTTTATTTCACCCCTGTTTTCGTGGTTAATTAGAAATGCATATCATGCAGAGCCAGACCAAACTGATGAGGCTGAAATCTGAGGATCAAAGTTTGTACCAGTCTGGGCAGGAAAGTCCATGATATCTTCCAATTATAACCACTAAAAGTTGAGATTAATAGAGCCTTGACCAAATCAGTACAAGTTCAAGCAACAGGACTCACACACAACATACATACATACATACATATAGACACAAACAAACACACACACAGAGACACATACACACACACAAATTTTATAGACTTTTCTACTTGGCCTGGCCTTTAAACAGCAACCTCAGATATTAGCCTCTTTGTAAATAGAATTACAATTTTGAGACACCAATGATTATCTGATTGGCTCACTGAAGCTTCGGTTATTGGTTGTTTCTTCTCTTCTACCCTTCTTTACATTTATTTGATTCTTTTTGTGTGTGCTGGTCCTGTAGCTAGAACTCATATAAGGCCTGTCTGATTCAGGAAGCTGAAATCTGACCATCATGGTTCAAAGCCAGCCTGAGCAGGAAAGTCTAAGATCCTTACCAACAGTTAACTGCCCAAAATCTGGGAGTAGTACAATTCTAGACCCAGGATGGTCACAACCAACTGTCTTCTGGACATTCCTGCTAGGGTTGGATTTTACATTAGATCCCCATATTTCTGCCTCCTGAGATTCTAGAATTATAGTCATGAGTCACCAGTCCCAGGTTCTCTTCTTACAACCATTGTTTGTGATCCTTAGGCTGGATATCTGAGCCAGGACACAGCTTTCTCACTCGAAGCATGTGCTTTACAACTCCTATAACAGCTTCACTTCTGTTTTCTTGTTTGTTTTGCTGGTGATTTGATGATAAGAGACCATAGCCTTCAGATGCCATCTATCTTAGTATTTAGGATTATACACAAAACCCAAAAACTTATGACTCATTTTCAATATTTAATTGGATTTTCTTACAATTTTTTATTTCTATTTTTAATTTCCATATATATGCTGGCCTTGGGGCTATAAATAAGAGCCTAGGTATTGTCCCAGAATATATATATATATATATAGTTTTTTTTGGGTCCAGTCGTGGGGCCTGAACTCTGGGCGTTGGCACTGTCCCTCAGCTCTTCAGCTCAGGGCTAGTGCTCTACCACTTGAGCCACAGCGCCATTTCCGGCTTTTTTTTCATTTTGCTTATCTGGTGCTGAGGAATCGAACCCAGAGCCTTATGCATGCAAGGCAAGTGCTCTACCACTGAGCCACCTTCCCAGTCCCAGTCCCAGTACATTTTTAAGACTAGCACTCTAATATGTGAGCCATAGCACAATTTGTGGCTTTTATTTTTACTCTAGTTGGCTAATTAGAGATGACTTCATAGATTCTCATGCCTGGGATGGCTTTAAACTCTGATCGTTAGATATGAGACTCCTGAGTAACTAAAATAACAGGTGTGAGCTACCTAGGTTTTGTTCATTTTAACCTCTGAAATTGGCTTTCCCTTTTCTTCTTCCACCTTTCTTTTCATTTATTTATTTTATTGTTGTTCTTTGTGCTGGTCCTGGAGCTTGATCTAAATATGTGGGTGCTGTCCCAGAAATGATTGTTTCATTTCTGCCATTGGAGCCACAGCTCAACCTCCAGCTGTTTTTTTTCCTTCTTCTTTTTGGTGCTTCATTGGAGATTAGAGTCTCATGCAAAGCACAGAATAACTCAGGAATCCTCCCCCCCAACAAACTTGTCAAGTTCATTTTCGACATGACAACTTGTACTTCTCATTGTTGCAACGGGTCCACCTGTATCCTTATTTAAACGACTTGTTTTTCCCCTTCCCCTCCACAAATTATACCGACTTCAAATACAGTGAAAGCAGGGGTTATACTGTAGGGGAGACACATACAAAACAACAAAGAAATAACCTTATAAATGCGTTAGAAACAAATGCATGAAAGAAAAAAAAACATTTGGATACATACCTTAGGGTTCATTTTCTTAACATCACCTTCTCTGACCTTTTCTGCTTGACTCATACATATACTAGATATTGCAAATAAGGGAAACCATGGGACCTATGTTTCTTTGGGCTTGGCTTATTCACTTAATATAATTTTTTCCAAGTCTTTCCATTTGTAATAAATGGGGCAATGTCATTCTTTCTGATGGAGGCATAGAATCTCCTCCAACTCTTTAATGAAATTGAAAGTTCACTATCGAACACATTCTATGAAGCCATCATAACCCTCATCCCAAAACCAGCCAGGGACCCATCAAAGAAAGAGAACTATAGACCCATTTCTTTGATGAACATTGATGAAAAATTTCTCAACAAAATTTTGTCCAATCGACATCAACAATTCATCCAAAAAATCATACACCAAGATGAAACAGTATTCATTTCAGGGATGCAAAGCTGGTTCAATATACGCAAATCAAATAATATTATTCATCACATCAACAGGAGCAAGGATAAAAACCACAAGGTTATCTCAGATGCAGAAACAGCATTCAACAAGATCCAACACCCCTTTATGATGAAGGTTTTGGGAAAATTAGAAATACATGGAACATTCCTCAATACAATAAAGGCTGTATATGACAAACCTACAGCCAGCATTATACTTAATGGTGAAAAGCTAAAGTCATTTCCTGTTAACTCAGGAACAAGACAAGAATATCCACTCTCTCCACTTGTCTTCAGTCTAGTATTAGAATGCCTAGCTACAGCAATAAGACAAGATGCAGACATAAAGGGGATCCAAATAGGGAAAGAAGAAATAAAACTCTCCCTCTTTGCAGATGACATGATCTTGTATTTAAAGAATCCCATAGACTCCACTCCCAAATTACTCAAGCTGATTCAAAACTTGTCAAAGTAGCAGAGTATAAAATTAACCCCCCAAAATCAACGGCTTATCTGTATGCCAACAATGAGAAAAGTTTGGCTAAAATTAGGAAAGCAAATACATTTGTAATAGCCCCACAAAAAAAAAAAATACCTCGGAATTAACTTAACTAAAGAAATGAAGGACCTCTATGATGAAAACTTCAAAAACTTGAAAAAGGAAATCAAAACAGAACTTAGAAAATGGCAAAAACTCCCATGCTCCTGGATTGGAAAGATTAATATCATGAAAACGGCTATACTTCCCAAGGCAATCAAAAATTCAATGCAATACCTATCAAAATTCCAACCTCATTCTTCAAGGAAATAGAAGAGACAACCCAAAAATTCATATGGAATAATGAAAGACCCCAAATAGTAAAAACGCTCATCAACAGAAAGAACACTGGTGGAGGAATAACAATACCAAATTTCAAACTCTACTATAAAGCCATAGGAAACAAAACAGCTTGGTACTGGCACAAGAACAGGCCTCAGGACCAATGGAATACAATTAAAAACCCAGAAATGAACCTACAGACCTATAGTCATCTATTCTTCGATAATGGAGCTAAAAAAAATAGAATGGAAGAAAGACAGCCTCTTCACTAAATGGTGCTGGCAAAATTGGTTAACTAATTGTAGAAAACTAAAGCTAGATCCTTATATATCACCCTGCATCAGAATCAACTCCAAATGGATCAAAGACCTCGGAGTCAAAGCAGACACTCTGAAAACATTACAAGATGGAATAGGAGAAACACTAGGTCTCCTTGGCGCAGGTTGAAATTTTCTTAATAGAGACCCGGAAGGAAACACAACAAATCAAAGAAAAGTTGGACAAATGGGATTGGATGAAGTTGCAGAGCTTCTGCATGGCAAAGGACATAGTTAGCAAGATCAATAGAAAGCCCACGGATTGGGAGAAGATCTTCACTAGCCATACAATGGGCAAGGGTCTCATATCTAAAATATACTTGGAACTCAAAAAATTACAGTCCCCAACAACAAATCCTCAAAGAAACAACTGCCCAATAATTAAGTGGGCTAAAGACTTAAAGAGAAACTTCTCTGAAGAAGAAAGAAGGATGGCCAATAGACACATGAAGAAATGCTCAACCTCCCTAGCCATAAAAGAAATGCAAATCCAAACAACATTGAGATAACACCTCACCCCCGTTAGAATGGCAAAAATCAAGAACTCTAGCAACAACCGATGCTGGAGGGGATGTGGACAGAAGGGAACCTTACTTCATTGTTGGTGGGAGTGTAAACTTGTTCAACCACTTTGGAAAGTAGTATGGAGGTTCCTCAAAAGACTCCACATAGAGCTCCCCTATGACCCAGCAATCCCACATTTGGGCATTTACCCAAATGTTTACAAACAAGACCACACTAAAGCTACCATCACAACTATGTTTATTGCAGCATTATTTACTATAGCTAAGATACGAAACCAACCCAGATGCCCCTCAGTAGATGAATGGATCAAGAAAATGTGGTATATATACACAATGGAATTCTATGCCTCCATCAGAAAGTCTGTGAAATTCTTATCTCCACTACACTATCAAATATACTAGAAGTGTTCTATGAATCAAGTAGTAAAGTGCTAGCCTTGAGCAAAAGAACTCAAAGCCCAGGCTGTTGGCTCAACCCCCTGACTGGCACAAAACCAAATGTTTCATTAGCTTATATTACACTAGGATTTCTGGTGTGAGACACCAGTCCTGGTTTTCTGAACCAACTTTCATAGCAGCTGCCACTTTTGATCTTTTCCCTAGTAGCTTTTATGATTGTTTTTTTCCATGCCTTATATTTACATTCCACTAATGGCATTATTTTGTTGGTTGGAGGGACATTTCAATAATTCAATGACATAACAAAAAGGCATGTCTTGAATTTATTTTATTTTAAATAGGAAAAGGAAAAAATATGCTGAGTCTGAGCCCAGCAGAGAGTGAATGATGGTTTGATTGCAGAGCTGTTAAATGTATTCCAGGATGTGGGAGCCTACCAATTTAGGTGCTTAAGTTTTCAGGTCTTCCTGTAGCTTCACAATAAATATCTATGTTGTCACAGCCACCCTTGCCATCACAACCGATGAGTGTCAAGCTTTGATCTCACCCTTAGGTCGACGTAGATAAACAGGGAGGAATAATTGTAAGAAGAAATGGCGATTGACCCCAAGAGAACAGCTTGATGAGCTTTCCTCATGTTACTCTGAGATTTCATGAGCCGAGCAGGCTTATCTCCACACAAGGCTTCTAAGCACTAAGGACTAGGCACTGTTGTAGACAATTGGAGAAATAGATGTGAACACAGCTGCAAATTGCCTGCTCCATGAACATATCATGCTGAAAGAGAAAAACAGAAATAACAATGATATTGTCAATAAATCAGTAAGATGATGATGTGGGGAGACAGCTTCACATTGGAGGATCAGAGGAAAAGACATATGATCTAATAGCAGAGGGCATTATCCATGATGTTATTGCTTTTCCAGGCTGGCTCCAATCTCAATCCCAGATCTCATCTTCCTGAGTGGCAAATTATAGGTGTGAGGCACCTTCAGTGGGATCTTTGATATAAATTTCTATAACCAATGTGTGTTAAGTTCCTTGGAAGTTTCTTGTGAGGAAGCTTCAAAATTAAACATATTATGCATCCTAAACTTTCTTTTCATTATCTCCTAATTATTTGAATATTAGCTGTCTTCCTCACTTTTTGGAAAAAATCAAGACAATTTATTTTCATTGTTCAAAACCTGGGGAGGGATGGAAAATCACAGGTTCTTTGCTAAAGTACTATAATGTAATAGTCATTTTGACTTGCAGTTTTACCAAATAATACATCTTGCCCTTGATGTATTTTTCATCTTCAACAATGTTAGATAAATAAAACTATAAATTGGAGAAAAGCAACCACATAGTTGCAAGTTTATCACAATGACAGATATAAGCTGTCTACTTTCTATGCAATGAAAACAGTTGCCACAAGGATTAAAACCTTGAATAAAAACTTGGACATTCTTCCTCTTTGTACAAAGTTATTTTCTTTCTTTTCTTTTCTTTTTTGTTTGTTGGTCGTTGGCCTTGAACTTTTGTCCTGTGGGCAGTCCCTCAGCTATCCAGCTTAAGGAGAACACTCTACCACTTGAGCCACAGCACCACTTCTGGTTTTCTGGTGGTCATTTGTAGGTAAGACTCACAGCGTTTCCTGCCCAGTATGGCTTTGAACTGAAATCCTCAGATCTCAGTCTCCTGAGTAGATAAGAATACAGACGTGAGCCACCAACACCTGGCCAAAATAGTATTTTTTTCAATTTGGCTAGCCTGAATGATTAACAAGGAAAAAATAAGACCTAAAATTGTTAATTTGTGCTAAAATTTGCAATAGTTTTACCAGGAAGAATAGTGAAAGTCTGAGCTCAGAACTTGTACTTGTTGGCATGCACTCTACTCTACTCTCCTTCAGCTTATTTTTTAATCAATCATCGATTAAATAATTTGAAGCTTACAAGGCATCTTTTGGTAAGAATAAGTAAAATGAGCCTAAACTCCTGCCTTTTGAGTAGCAGAAGAAATCCTAGTATCTAGAATATATAGACAAAAAATGAAACACTCAAAGAACAAATAATCTTATTAATAAATAAGTTAATTGACTAGATAGGTCCTAAAACAGATATAGGTGTCTAAGGAATACATGAAAAATATTCATCTTTAGTAATCAAGGAAATGCAAATCAAATCTATGTTGAAGTTCCATCTCTGCCTAATAAGAATGGCTCTTATCAAAGAAAACAAAAATACTGGCAAGGAGGTGGGGAAAGAAAGCCTGCACAATGTTGGCGATTAAGTGAATCAGTGTAGCCACCACAGAACTCAGTGTGGAAGTTCCACACAAGAAATCCTATATTTATATCTGAAGAAATGTAAGTCAGCCTTATAGTAGAGCAATCTTCACACACTATTTTTTACAGCAGGATTCAAAATAGTCACGTTGTAGAATAAGCCACTAAAGGCAGAAAAGTATGTAAAACTGTTATCTCCAATTAACAATAAAAACAAATCTAGGAGTAGAGCTATAGATCAAGTGGCAGAGTACCAGCCTTGATGGAAAAAAAGCCAGGAAGAGATGAAGGTCCTAGCTTCAAGCCTCAGGACTGCCAAACACACACACACACACACACACACACACACACACATACACACACACACACACACACACACACAACCAATGCTACCTATATTTTGCCAAGCTTCTTACTCCCCTAAGATTTATGCACCTATGACAGAGCTAAATATTATGGGGAAGTGATATTTATAATGGTAAACTTCTACTGAAGAACCCAGGTATATTTCTTGTTTTGTTTGTTTTGTGGTCACTGGGCTTGATCTCACAGCTTGATTAATGGCCCTGAGCCTTTTCTCTCAAGGATGGTGCTCTACAACTTGGAGCTACAGTTCCACTTCTGGTTTTGTGTTAGTTCATTGGAGATAATCTTAACGACTCAGTCCTCCACATGCTGATTTGTAACTGCAATTCTCAAATTTCAGCTTCCTGAATTGGTAGAATTATTGGCCTGATCCACCAACGCCAGGCTAGAACCTAAGTATTTTCACCACTGCTCACTGGAAGACTACAATTCTTTTTCCTCCAGAATGCTTTCCACGCACATTTCCTTCTGTACGACAATCGAACAAATAGAGAGGTTCCACTAGGTCACACCTACACATCCTATCTACTGAAAATCTGAGATCTGAGGATAGTGGTTCAAACCCAGCCCAGATAGCAAAATCTGGGAGACTTTTAGTCCCAATTAACCACAAAAAACTCTACGTTTTCCTGTGGCTCAAGCAATAGAGCTCTACCTTGAACAAATACCTCAGGGATAAACCTCAGGCTGTAAGTTCAAACCCCAAGACCAGTGCACATGAGTACGCATGTGCATGTTCACACACACACACACACACATTTATAACACAGTTCTCAAACCTAGGTGCCATCATAATCCCTTAATGTCATACTTTGCTATGAGAATTAGAAAAGTCTAACCTCTGGCCTGGGCTACAATCCATGCTGATAAACTGCACCTGGAGCGATTAAGTAGCTCAGAGGTGAGCCTGACCCACCCAGACTGGAAGTGAGGTGGTGCAGGTGGGTGGTCCCTACTCACCCAGACTGGACAGGTAAGTGAGGTGACACAGGCACATGGCCCCCACTCACACAGACCAGAAGCAGGAGTTAGGTAACACAAAGATGATGCCTCCAATCATCAAACCGGAAGGAGGAGTGAGATGACACAAGCATGTGGCCCCCACTCACCCAGAGGAGAAGCAGGAGTGAGGTGACACAGACATGTGGCCAGAAGCCAGACCAGAAGCAGGAGTGTGGTGGTGCAAGCACGACCCCCTACTTACCCAGACTGGAAGCAAGAGTGAGGTGATGCTGGCACATGGTCCTTATCCACCCAGACCGGAAGCAGGTGTGAGGTGACACAGTATGTGGCCATATTTATCCTGCCAGGAAGCAGAAGTGAGGTGACAGTAGCATGCCACACCAGAGGAGCCTCACGAGCCATTATGGCCCCCCGAGAAGGAAGGTGTGGGTCTGTGTCAATCCAGCCTTCTCTCCTGGCCTTTTGTTAAGGGCTGCTGGGTTCCATGGTGCACTTAGTAGGTCATAGGGCTCAAGCCATGGAGCCTGCTGTCCTCTCTCAACTGGTACTGCACCAGCTGCAGCTATGGCAGAAAAGTTAATAAGTTCTAATTCACAGAATGTTTACCATGAACCATTAGTGTCTTCAGGTAACATGTGACACTTGCTAGTCACTTAATATTACAGTTGCCAATGTCCTAAGTGCTCACTAATGTGTAAATATTCTGGGATGGAAATCTCCATATCAATGATTGTCTTAAAATTTCTAGGAATGATGATTTTGACATGCTCTTTTTGAAGAGAAGGGGAAGGGATAATAGCCGCAACTGTACAAAAATGCCTTTGGGTGACACTCTATTGGCCCAAGACTGAGTTAACACATTTGGTATCCAGTGGTTTTGGTTAAGTCTTTTGGGTCATGTTTTCTGTTTGGCCTTGGAGAGTCTTAGGGTTCTCTTTGTTGACACAGAAGATGGGAAAGTAATTGCCAAGGCTTTATAGTCAGGAGCCATTTCCTTTCTGCCCTTCTGAGATGGCATCTCTCTACATAAGCAAGATGGCCTTGAACTTACTGTGCTTTTGCTTCAGTCTCCCAAGTGATGTAATTACAGGCTTATCCCGCCATGCCCAGATAACTGTCATGGGCCATTTGAAATAGAAAAATTATGACATGTGTTATATATCTACTAACAGACTTGTGCAAATATCAAATAACTTACAGCCTGGTTGTTAAGAATATAGACTCAGAAGGGGTGGGGCCAAGATGGCGACGGGGCAGTAGGGAAATACAACAGCTCTCCCCAACCAAAAAGAGAGTTCAAGTTCCAACGCTTAATCTCCCCAACAGACCGACAACAACAAAAAGACGAATACTCAGAAAAACAGGAGGTGGAAAATAACAAAAAAGAAAGAGAGGAATAGAAGAATTTCAGAACAGAGAAGAGATAAGACCCCTCCCCCGACCTTTATTGGCCATGCAGCAGTGCACCAAGCCATTGCCACCAGGACCAGTGGGGCTGCCGGAGCCCCAGAGACACAGGGGGCTGCCTGCAGATCACCTGCGCAGAAGCCGCCTGAGGTAACGGTGTCAGACATGCCAATTGCGATAAACGGAGAAATCCCTGAGCCCGGAACTTGGCCCCACCACAGGAGCCCGAGAGCTACAAGTGACACCCACAGAACACCAAAGCAAAAGACCTAGAAGGAACGGGTGCTGATCCGGAGAGTGCAAACCCCAGCCCTCAGAACCTATACGGAGGCCCAGCTCCCACCGTGGACACTGTGCACCTGACAGCTTCGACAGAGGCAGAGACAGAAGAGAATCACACAGAGCCACCACCACCCAGCCCAGCCTGTAACCACCCCAACTGAACTTGGATTGCAACAGCAACTGATGACCTACACCACACAGAAACAACTAGCTCCAGGGTGAGTACCCCACAGGGGACAGTCTATCCCTCAAGGGAGACCAGAGCTAGAAGGAATCCCCAGACCCTGATCCAGACTCCCTACCCCAACACCCGGACCACAGGACCCACCAAAACAGAACTGTTTGAGAGCTTCACCATCCCATGGAGCACACTCCGCTGGCCAGGCTAGAGCAAGATGGCCCCTGGAAGGGAGCTTCAACCCCCAAGCCAGGAACAGCGCCCCTGGGTCAAGACAACCAACAGTAGAAGAAACTTGAACTGTGTACCCCAGGCTGTATAATCTAGGTGATATACATAGCAGCACAGGCTCAACCAGCGTGCCCCAGGTGGGGGGCCAGAACAAGGCCTGGGGATCCAGTGCCTGAACAACACAACCAACTCCTCCCAACTGAAGTCAAAAGCTGAACATAGGCTTCAGCAGAGTGGAGATAAACAGGGAACTGCACCCCCTGGGAAGCACACCTGTGACAACAAAAGACTTGGAAGCTCTGGACAAGAGAAGCCCACACCCCACCAAAACCCGACCCAAGTACTCTAGGCTGGGAATTGGGCAACACAGGCCGCCAGCACCTTATAGTAGGCAGAAGCTCAGGCTGGTAAGGTGGCTCAGCAGTAGCATGATCGTCTTGGGTGCATGAGTCCCTGGATGTGATTCCTCAGCATGACATAAGCAGAAAAGGTCAGAAGTGGTGCTATGGCTCAAATGGTAGGGTGCCAGCCTTGAGCTGAAGAGCTGAGGGACAGCAACCAAACCCAGAGTTCAAGCCCACAACCGGCCAAAAAAAACCCCAAAAACATCAGGAGCCCATAGCAGACTGCAGCATCTGGGAGAGTGCATCCATAGCATCCGATCTTGCCAAGAGCACCCATAGGAGCAAGCAGGAGAAGCCTAGGCTGCTCAACCCTTCCAAAGATGGGAATTGCCAGCGATCTACAGCAGAAAGCCGAGAATCCTATGTAGATCAGACCAGCAGCTGGAGGTAGGCCCCAACAGAATTCAGATCAGGCACAGACTTTCTCTACCAATACAGAATCAGCAACCAAGAAAAGACAGACACACCAAAACAAAATTGGAGATTAGTCTCCTGAACCCCCATGCGAAAATCACAGTGAAAAATTACAAGGTCTATCAACACCCAGGGTAGCAAGCTATCCTCAATAGCTAGCAGCCACACAGGGGAGAGTTCCAGTGGGAGCAAAGCAGGAATGGAAGACAAAAGCTACATCCAAGGGATGCTGGAGGCAATGACTCAAGAAATAAAGAGAGAAATAGAAAAGAAATTGAAGGAGCACAAGAATGAACTATCAAAAGAGATACAGGATATCAAACAAGAGATGCATGCAAAACTAGAGGCAGCAGAAACCTCAGTAAGAAATGAGATAAATGCCAAACTGGAGACAGTACATACCTCATTAAGAGGTGAGATCAGTACTTTGAGAACCAACATAGAATCCATAAAGGAGTCCATGTCCTCCATGCAAACCACAATAGAAGCCACGGTCAGCAGAGTGAGTGAAATGGATTGTAGTGTGTCAGATACAGAAGAGAGAATACACCAAGTGGACCAAAAAGTGACAGATATGGAAAAAATCACTCAAATTAAGCCAAAGGAAAATTCAAGAGCAAGCAGATAATGCCAAGAAATTTAATGTTTGTATAATTGGAGTGGACGAAGGTGAGGAATTTCAGAGCAAGGGAATGCAACACCTATTCGACAAGTTAATCGGTGAAAATTTTCCCCATCTCAAAAAAGAACATCTTACCTACATAACAGAAACATATAGCACACCCAACAAGCAAGATCCCAGGAGAAACACTGATAGATCTGAATAATAATGAAACAATCTTGCATACAGCAAAAACGAAGAAGGAGCTATACTACAATGGGAAACAAATTAGAATCACTGCAGATCTCTCTACACAAACACTGAATGCAAGAAAGGCCTGGGAAAGTACCATATGAGCCCTGAGAGCCAATAACTGCCAACCCAGACTGATATACCTGGCAAAGCTAGCATTCACATTCGATGGAGAACTGAAAATTTTTAATAGCAAAGAAAAACTAAAAGAATACATAAACATTAAGCCAGCATTACAAATAATACTAAGAGGGGGAGACACAACCTGAAGAAAGCAACCAGGAACTGGGACCTTCGCCCAGACAGGCATTAATCAAAGTCTAACTAAGCAAACACAGGAGGAAAGGAAAGAAGAAAAACTTAGGAAAACGGGATGACAGAGAAAACAATGCATCTCTCTATACTTTCTCAATATTAATGGGCTTAATTTGCCAATCAAAAGAAAAAACTGCAGACTGGAACAGAAAACAAGACCCATTCATCTGTTGCCTTCAGGAGACCCACCTCTCAGCCAAACATACAAATTCAGAGTAAAGGGTTGGAAAAGGATCTACAAATCAAATGCCCCCAGTAAGAAAGCAGGTGTAGCTATCCTGATATTTGACAAAATAAACTTTTCATTAAAACCAGTACAGAAAGACAAGGATGGACACTAAATATTAATAGAGGGAACAATCCAAGAGGAGGATATTACCATCATCCACTTATATGCCCCAAATATTGATGCACCCACATAGGTAAAACAAATACTCTCAAACTTACAGAATTAAATAGATTGCAACACGATAATACTAGGAGACTTTAACACACCACTCTCACCAAAGGACAGGTCCACCAACCAGAGGATTGGCAAAGAAGCTACCGAATTAAGTGAGGCCATACTTCATGCAGAATTAACTGACATCTACCGAATATTTCACCCTAAAACAACACAGTACACATTCTTCTCAGCAGCTCATGGAACTTTCTCCAAAAGAGACCATATCATAGTTCATGCAAGGAACTTAAGCAAATACAAAGACATAATCCCCTGTGTCCTATCTGACCACAGTGGAATTAAGCTAGTTCTCAATAACAAAGCATACCACAGAAATTTCTCTAATACAGGGAAATTGAGCAGCACACTTCTTAGCAATGCCTGGGTAACAGAAGAGATCAGAGAAGAAATAAAACATTTCCTACAACTCAATGAAAATGAAAACATATTGCAAAGAAACTTGTGGGACACAGCAAAAGTAGTCCTGAGGGGCAGATTTATTGCCCTCAGTGCCCACATCAAGAGAATAGAGACAGACCAAGTAAATAATCTCATGTTGCAATTAAAACAGCTAGAAAAACAAGAAAAAAATGGAACCTAAAGTTACTAGATGGAGTCAGATAACCAAATTAAGAGCAGAGATTAACCAATTAGAAAATCAGAAAATTATAGCCAAAATTAACCAAACAAAAAGCTGGTTCTTTGAAAAAATAAATTAAATTGATGAACCGTTGGCAAGATTAATTAAAAAAAGCAGAGAGGAAACCCATATTAACAGGATTGGGGATGCCATGGGAAAAATCACCACACGTACCCAAGATATCCAAACAATCCTAACGGACTACTTTCAAAAGTTATACTCTCTAAAGGAAGAAAACCTGGCAGAAATGGATGCATTTTTAGAGAAATATACAAGTTGCCCAAATTGAGCAAAGAAGAAGTAAACCAATTAAATTAGCCAATATCCTACAACGAGGTACAGGGAGTTATCAAAAGTCTTCCAACAAAAAAAAAAAAGCCCAGAACTAGATGGATTCACAGTAGAATTCTATAAGACCTTTAAAGAAGAGCTATTACCCATACTCCTCAAGCTCTTCAGAGAAACAGAGAAGGAGAGAGCTATCCCAAACTCATTCTACGGTGCCAATATCACACTCATCTCCAAACCAGGCAAAGACCCAACCAAAAAGGAGAATTACAGGCCAATTTCCTTGATGAACACAGATGCAAAGATCCTTAACAAGATTCAAGCTAACAGAATCCAGAAACACATAAAAAAAAAATTATACACTATGACCAGGTAGGCTTCATCCCAGAGATGCAGGGATGGTTTAACATATGTAAGTCAATAAATGGAATCCAACACATCAACAGAGCCAAGGTCAAGAATCACATGATTATCGCCACAGATGCAGAAAAGGCCTTTGATAAAAATCAACATTCATTCATACTAAGCTCTGGAGAAAATAGGAATAGAAGGAACATTTCTTAAAACAATAAAAGCCATTTATGACAGACCAATAGCCAATTATACGTAATGGGGAAAAGCTACAACCAATTCTCCTAAAATCAGGAAGAAGGCAAGGATGCCCACTGTCTCCACTCTTCTTCAATATAGTCCTGGAACCCTTATCCAGGGGAATAAGGCAAGAAAACGATATTAAAGGGATCCGCATAGGGAAAGAAGGAGTTAAACTATCCCTTTTTGCAGACGACATGATACTATACCTTCACGATCCCAAAAACTCCATCCCTAAACTTTTAGAAATCATAAATCACTTCGGCAAAGTAGCAGGATACAAAATAAACCCACAAAAATCAGTTGCCTTCCTGTACACTGACAATGTACAAGAAGAGAGGGAAATAAAAGAAGCAACCCCATTCACAATAACCTCCCCAAAAATGAAATATTTAGGAATTAACCTAACCGAAGATGTAAAAGAACTATTTAATGAAAACTATAAAAAGTTAAAGAAATTGCAGAAGACACTAGGAAATGGAAAGACCTCCCATGCTCTTGGATAGGCAGACTTAATATAGTGAAGATGTTAATACTGCCAAAATTAATATACAAATTCAATGCAATTCCTATTAAAATCCCAATGACGTACATCACTGAAATACAGAAAACAGTCAAAAATACATATGGAACAATAAAAGACCTAGAATAGCCAAAACAATTCTAGAGAATAAAAATAACCTGGGAGGGATATCTAGGCCGAACCTCAAACTCTACTACAGAACTATAATAACAAAGATAGCATGGTACTGGCACAAAAACAGACCCGAAGACCAATGGAATAGAATAGAAGACCCAGAAATGCCACGGACCGGCT
Organism: Dipodomys spectabilis; assembly: GCF_019054845.1. Lineage (NCBI taxonomy): Eukaryota > Metazoa > Chordata > Mammalia > Rodentia > Heteromyidae > Dipodomys > Dipodomys spectabilis. Next base: position 19,066 of record NW_024871420.1, read on the forward strand.
CTGTCAGGACAATGGAGGACACCTAGTGGAGGAAATGGAATAGGTGAGGAGATGGCAAACAGACAACTCACACACAAGAGGAGTGGATGCTGTGTGCGATTTAATGCAGAGGATAACAAACTTTTATAGCAAAAGTCTCCATGAGAAAGGGCAAAAGGTTACACAATCTTGCTGCAGGGCTTCGTTCTTGGGTGGTCACCAGCTGGTCGCTTGATAGGCACTTGTTTTCTGCTTTACCTCTATTTTTAAGAAATACAATGGGTTTCGATGTTTATCACCAATTAACCATTACTTCTTTCTATAGAGGCCTTAACTGTCCCATAGGATCTTTCTTGTTCCTTCTTTAATAGTAAGCACCAAGGAGGCCTAGATCTAGCAAGTCTCTTAGTAAATGAAAGAGAGTAACAGGAAGTTCTTTCTCCTAAGTAGTTTTCCCAGCAATTGACATACACTCTTTGTGCTCTAGCAGCGCCTATGGCTTCTTGTAAATCTCTTACAAACAATTCCTTCTGCTGAAGTGACGTCATGAAACCCCCAATACTTTTATATTTACTTATGACTTGTCTACTAGCCTCCATAAAAGGGGCTTTCAGGGTAACATTTAACTCTGGTGAGTTAGTCATATTTTTAAGACACTCATCAGATGTTGGAGTCGTCAACACTCTTAAGAAAGAGCCTTGAATAAGGGAACGTTGAGCATGAGTAAGTACAATGAGCAGCAGGAACAGTAAAAGATTAATAGGCACTCCTATACAGTGAAGAAAAGAAAAACAGGAACAGAAAGACATCTTTCCCAGGGGCTTGCCAGCCTTTCCAGGAGGTAGGCCTCTTTGAAGCCCCATTCTCTGAGGTAGACTTCAGTGAAGTCCCATTCTCAGAGATAGGTCTCTGTGAAGCCCCATTCTCAGGTCTGAAAGCAGGTTTTCCATGCTAAGCAGACTCCACCAGAGTAGGGGTGGCACCGAAATAAATCCACAGGCCTACAGCCAGCTGATATTTGACAAAGGAGCCAAAGACATACAATGGAAGAAACACAACCTCTTCAACCATGGGTGCTGGGAAAGGTGGACAGCCACATGCAGAAAACTAAAAGTTGACCCAGCCTATCACCATGCACCAACATCAACTCAAAATGGATTAAAAATCTTAACATTAAACCTTAATCTCTGAAACTACTGCAGGACAGAGTAGGAGAGATACTTGAACTAATAGGCACAGAAAGGAACTTCCTGAACATAGTCCCAGGGTCACAACAAATTGGAGAGAGACTCGACAAATGGGACTACCTTAAAATAAAAAGCTTCTGCACAGCTAAAGCTATCACATCAAAGCTAGAAAGACAACCAACTAATTGAGAAAAAATATTTACCAGCAATATATCAGAGAAGTGGTTAACATCCACTATATATATGGAACTCAAGAAACTAACCCCTCCCAAACCTAACAAACCAATTACTAAATGGGCAAGGGAACTATAGAGGAACTTCTCAGATTAAGAAAGAAAAATGGCAACGAAACACATGAGGAAATGTTCATCATCCCTGGTGGTGAAGGAAATGCAAATAAAGACAACCCTGAGATACCACCTTACCCGAGTCAGAATGGCCCACATCTACAAATCAGCCAACCACAAATGCTGGAGGGGATGTGGAGAAAGAGGAACCCTATTACACTGCTGGTGGGAATGTACACTTATACAACCACTTTGGAAAGCAGTCTGGAGGGTCCTTAGAAAGTTAAAGATTGTCCTCCCTTATGACTCAGTCATATCACTTCTAGGCATCTACCCTGAACAACAGGAACCAATGTACAAGGACATGCGCACCTCCAATGTTTATTGCAGCACTGTTCACAATAGGTAGGATATGGAAACAACCCAGATGCCCCACCACAGATGAATGGATCCAAAAATTGTGGTATCTATACACAATGGAATATTATTCAGACATTAGAAAGGACAAAATAATGGCATTTGCAGGGAAATGGATGGAGCTAGAAGGAATAATGTTGAGCGAGGTAAGCCAAGAGCAAAGAGACAAACGGTACATGGTCTCCCTGATAAGTGGATGCTAAATCCAAAATGTTAGGTGATACGACAAAACTAACAGGACTTAAGAAACAAAGAACTCCCACTCATATGGTCGAACCACTACTAAATATCCCCATGCTGCTGATCACATGTATGGTGTATATGTGCACACCGTTATATGTTATAAACCTTGATAGACAATTTGCTCCAGGAAAGTTAGAATGAACTTGTGACTTTAAATGAGCATCATTATTCCACAATACTGTGAAATTTGGGAAATTATGTAATCACTTAATCACAATTGAAAAAAAAATCTCAGGGAAAGTAGGGAGGGAAGGGATAGTAAGGGGAAAGCAATGGAGGAGGTAACAATGCTCAATAGGAAGTGTACTCATTACCTTGCTCATGTAACTGTAACCCTTTGTATAGTATCTTTACAATAAAAAAAATTTAAAAAAAGAATATAGACTCAGATTCAACTGAATTTCCAATTCAATTTTGGCTACTTACTTGATTTTGGTTAAAGAGGAAGACAATATATCATTGAGCTTTATTCACTTATATGCAAATGTGATTGGAGCCAGGGACAAGTGGCTCATGCCTATAAAATTCCTCAGCAGGCTGAGATGGAAGGGTTGTGTTTCAAAGCCAACCCGGGCCGAAAAGGCACTATGAGATTCTTAGTTCCAGTTAGTCTCTCAAAAACCAGAAGTGTGCTGAGAATTTGCCTCAGTGAAAGCGTGCTTGCCATGCATGAGGCCCTGGGTTCGAATGCTCACCTCCACATAAGTAGAAAAAGCCAGAAGTGTCACTATGTCTGAAACGATAGAGCTTTAACCTGAAGAGATGAGACACAACACCAAGTCCCAGAGTTCAGGCCCCATTACCACCACCACCACCACTACCACCACCAACAACAATAACAATTACAACAAAAACCAGAAATGGAGCTCTGGCTAAAGTGTTAGAGTGCTAGAAAGTAGATCAGGGACAGCACCCAGTCCTTGAGATCAAGCTCCATGACAAAATAAACTAAAAGAAAAACAGAAGTGGAGCTGTGGTTCAATAGGTAGAGTGCTAGAAAGTGGATCAGAAACAGTCCCTGCTTTCAAGTCCCAAATTATACGATTGGATACTGGTATTTCCCATCTTCTAGGGTTGTTATGATTATTCAATAAACTGAATTTATTGAGCATTTCCTATTGAAAGGGATTTTTCATCACCAGCAATTGATTTATGATGTAGCAGAGCCTGCCATGTATACCCTCTACTTCAGTGGGGAATTGAATGTAAATTTTGTGAGTCTTATTATAATATCAGGTCAGGAGCCAAACTGATGAGCCACATACTCTTCTGAAAAATTGTTTCATATGTTAGATTTAGTTTCCCACGTCAGTTTGCCATTCTGCTTCTAGTCAGAAAATATCTAAGGCTCAGAAAGGATTCAAGCTCTCTGTTAAACCATGCTGTAGCCATTTTTATTTTTATTTTTTTCCAAGTTTTTTATTGTGATTAAGTGATTACATAATTTCCAAAGTTTAACAGTATTGTGGGATAGTGATGTTTAGTTAAAATTCACAAACACATTATAACTTTCATGGAGCAAATTATCTATAAAGGTGTATGAGCTTTGCAATAGTTATTTCTTTCACATTTAGTGTTATGTACATTTCTTTTGTTTTGCACAGCATCAGGTGTTCCCTCTTTCCCACTTGTTCCCTCCCTCCCATGACTGCCATTGAGTTGCTTTGTTCATTTTGGTCAATTTCCAGTTCAGGTGATGGGTCCCACTGTTGTATGTTTTTCTTTGATTCCCACTAGTTCTGTGTCATCCTTCTGGTTTCCCTCCGGTGTGCACATATATACCATACATGTGATCAGCAGCACTGAGTTATTTAGTAGTGATTCGACCAGATGAGTGGAAGTCCTTTGTTTCTTAAGTCCTGTTAATTTTGTTGTATCACATAGCATTTTGGATTTAACATCCACTTATCAGGGAGACCATGTGCCGTTTTCTCTTTGTTCTTGGCTTACTTTGCTCAACATGATTCCTTCAAGCTCCATCCATTTCCCTGCAAATGCCATTATTTTGTCCTTTCTAATGGCTGCATAATATTCCATTGTGTATAGATACCACAATTTTTGGATCCATTCATCTGTGGTAGGACATCTAAGTTGTTTCCATATCCTGGCTATTGTGAACAGTGCTGCAATAAACATGGAGGTGCTTGTGTCCTTGTTGTTCAGGATAGATACCTAGGTCAATATTCACTTTTCTGAGGTCCCTCCAGATTGCTTTCCAATGTGGTTGTATAAGTGTACATTCCCACCAGCAGTGTAATAGGGTTCATCTTTCTCTGCATCCCCTCCAGCATTTTTCGTTGGCTGACTTGAGGATGTGGGCCATTCTGACTGGGGTAAGTTGGTATCTCAGGGTTGTTTTAATTTTCATTTCCTTCACCACCAGGGATGGTGAACATTTCCTCGTGTGTTTCTTTGCCATGCTTATCTCTTCTTCTGAGAAGTCTCTCTTTACTTCCCTTGCCCATTAGTAGTTGGTTTGTTAGATTTGGGGGAGATTAGTTTCTTGAGTTCCCTGTATATACTGGATATTAACCGCTTGTCTGATATACTGCTGGTAAATATTTTTTCCCAATTAGTTTGTTGTCTTTCTAGCTTGGTTGCTATAGCTTTAGCTGTGCAGAAACTTTTCATTTTAAGGTAGTCCCATTTTTTGAGTCTCTCTCCAATTTGTTGTGACAGTGGGACTCTGTTCAGGAAGTTCCTTCCTGTGCATGTAAGTACAAGTGTCTCTCCTACTCTGTCATTCGGTAGTTTAAGAGATTCCAGATTGATGTTAAGGTCTTTAATCCATTTTGAGTTGATGCTGGTGCATGGTGATAGACTAGGGTCCACTTTTAGTCTTCTACATGTGGCCACCCAGTTTTCCCAGCACCAGTGGTTGAAGAGGCTGTGTTTCTTCCACTGAATAACTTTGGGTCCTTTGTCAAATATCAGCTGACTGTAGGCATGTGGTTTTATTTCTGAATTTCTATTCTATTCCATTGGTCTTTGGGTCTGTTTTGGGGCCAGTTCCATGTTGTCTTTTTTATTATGGCTCAATAGTAGAGTTTAATGTTCGGCATCAACATGCCTCCCATGTTTTTTTTTCCCTAGAATTCTTTTGGCTATTCTAGGTCTTTTATTGTTCCATATGAATTTTTGGACCATTTTCTGTATTTCAGAGATGTACGTCATTTGGATTTTAATAGGAATTGCAATTGAAATTGTATATTAATTTTGGCAGTATTACCATTTTCACTATATTAAGTTTGCCTAACCAAGAGCATGGAAGGTCTTTCCATTTCATGGTGTCTTCTGTAATTTCTTTCTTTAAGTTTTTATACTTTTAGTTAAATAGTTCTTTTACATCTTTGGTTAGGTTAATTCCTAAATATTTTATTTTTTGGAAGGTTATTGTGAATGGGGTGCTTCCCTTATTTCCCTCTCTGCTTGTACATTGTCAGTGTACAGGAAGGCAACTGATTTTTGTGGGTTGATTTTGTATCCTGCTACTTTGCCAAAGTGATTTATAATTTCTAAGAGTTTGGGGATGGAGTTTTTGGGATTATGAAAATATAGTATCATTTCATCTTCACAAAGGGATAGTTTAACTTCTTTCCCTATGAGGGTCCCTTTAATGTTTTTGTCTTGCCTTATTGTCCTGGCTAATTGTTCCAGGACTATATTGAAGAGGAGTGGATAGAGTGGGCATCTTTGCCTTGTTCCTGATTTTAGGAGAATTGGTAGTAGCTTTTCCCCATTAAGTATAATATTGGGTATTGGTCTGTCGTATATGGCTTTCATTGTTTTAAGAAATGTTCCTTCTATTCCTATTTTCTCCACAGCTTTTAACATAAATGAATGTTATATTTTACCAAAAGCCTTTTCTGTGTCTGTGGAGATAAGCACGTCAATCTTGACTTGGCTCTGTTGATGTGTTGGATTACATTTATTGACCTATGTATGTTAAACCATCCCTGCATCTCTAGGATGAAGTCCACCTGGTCGTAGTGTATGATTATTTTGTGTGTGTTTTCTGGATTCTGTTAGCTAGAATTTTGTTAAGGATCTTTGCATCTGTGTTCAAGGAAATTTGTCTGTAAATCTCTTTTTTGGTTGAATCTTTGCCTGGTTTGGGGATGAGTGTGATATTGGCATCGTAGAATGAGTTTGGGATAGTTCTCTCCTTCTCTGTTTCTCTGAAGAGTTTGAGGAATATGGGTATTACTTCCTCTTTATAGGTTTTATAGAATTCTGTTGTGAATTCATCTATTCCTGGGCTTTTCCTTATTGGAAGACTTCTGATTGCTTCCTGCATCTCATTGTGAGATAGTGGCTTATTTAATTGATTTAATTCTTCTTTGCTCAGTTTGGGGAACTTCTGTTTCTGTAAAAATGCATCCATTTCTGCCAGGTTTTCTTTGTTTAGAAAATATAACTTTTGAAAAGAGTCCTTTAAAATTGTTTGGATATCTTGGCTACTTGTGATTTTTCCTGTGGCATCCCTGATCTTGTTAATTTGGGTTTCCTCTCTTCTTTTCTTAATTAATCTTGCCAATGGTCCATCAATTTTACTTATTTTTTTTAAAGAAACAGCTTTTTGTTTTATTAATTTTATCTATGATTTTCCTATTCTCTATTTCATTAATTTTCAGCTATTAGTTTGATTGGCTTTGTCTCGTAACGTTGGGTTCCATTTTTTCATGTTTTTCTAGCTGTTTTAATTGCAATATGAGATTTTTTACTTGGTCTGTCTATTTTATTGATGTGGGCACTGAGGGTAATAAATTTGCCCCTCAAGAATGCTTTTGCTGTGTCCCACAAGTTTCTTTGTGATGTATCTTCATTTTCATTGAGTTGTAGGAACTTTTTGATTTCTTCTTTAAGTTCTTCTCTTACCCAGGTTTTTCACAGAAGTTTGCTGTTCAATTTTGATGTATTTGAATAATTTCTACGGTTTGATTTATTATTGACAACTAGCTTGATTCCACTGTGTTCGGACAGGACACAGGGGATTCGGTCAATCCCCTTGTATTTGCTTAAGTTTCTTGCATGAAATATAATTTTGGAGAAAGTTCCATGAGCTGCTGAGAAGAATGTGTATTGTTGTTTTAGGGTGAAATACTGGATAGATTTCAGTTAGTTCCACTTTTGGCTTCACTCAATTCGGTAGCTTCTTTGCCAATCCTCTGGTTGGTGGACCTGTCCTTTGGTGAGAGTGCTATGTTAAAGTCTCCTAGTATTATTGTATTGGGATCTATTTTATTCTGTAAGTTTGAGAGTATTTGCTTAACATATTTTGGTGCGCCAATGTGTGGGGAATATAAGTTAATAATGGTAATATCCTCCTCCTGGATTGTTCCCTGTATTAATATATAGTGTCCTTCCTTGTCTTTTTCTATTGATTTTAATGAAAAGTTCATTTTATTAGATATCAGGATAGCTACTCCTGCTTTCTTACTGGGGGCATATGATTGGTAGATCCTTTTTCAACCCTTCACTCTGAGTTTGTTTGTATGTTTGGCTGAGAAGTGGGTCTCCTGAAGGCTAAAGATGGATGGGTCATGTTTTCTGATCCAATCTGGAGTTCTTTTTCTTTTGATTGGTGAATTAAGACCGTTAATATTAAGAGATAATATAGAGAGATGCATTGTGGTCCCTGTCATTCCCTGTTTCTTTAAGATTTTCTTCTTTCCTTTCCTCCTGTGCTTGCTCAGTTAGAATTCTATTAATGCCTGTCTGGTGTGGGTCCCTGTTCCTGGTTGCTTTCTTCAGGTTGTGTTCCCCCTCTTAGTATTCTTTGTAATGCTGGCTTAATGTTTATGTATTCATTTAGTTTTTCTTTACTTTTAAAGTTTTTCAGTTTTCCATCTACTGTGAATGCTAGCTTTGCCGGGTATATCAGTCTGGGTTGGCAGTTATTGGCTCTCAGGGCTCGTATGGTACTTGCCCAGGCCTTTTTTGCATTCAGTGTCTGTGTGGAGAGATTTGCATTGATTTAATTTTTTTCCCATTGTAGTATAGCTCCTTCTTCATTTTTGCTGCATGCAAGATTGTTTACTTATTTTTCAGATCTACCATTTTTACTATAATGTGTCTAGAAGTGTTTCTCCTGGGATCTTGCTTCTTTGGTATTCTATATGCTTCTGTTATGTAGGTAACTTGTTCTTTTTTGAGATGGGGGAAAGTTTCACAGATTATCTTGTTGAATAGGTGTTGCATTCCCTTGCTTTGATATTCCTCACTTTTGTCCACTCGAATTATATGAAGGTTAAATTTCCTGGCACTATCTGCTTGCTCTTGGATTTCCCTTTGGCATAATTTAAGTGATTTTTTTTCCATATCTGAGATTTTTTTTTGGTCCAGTTGGTGTATTCTGTCTTCTGTATCTGGCACTCTACATTCCATTTTGTTCACTCTGTTAACTACAGCTTCCATTGTGGTTTGCATGGACTCATTTATGGATTCAATGTTGGTTCTCCAAGTACTAATCTCACCTCTTAATGAGGTGTGTACTACCTCTATTTTTGTACTAATCTCACCTCTTAGTGAGGTCTGTGTTGCCTCTGTGTTTGTACTAATCTCACCTTTTAGTGAGGTGTGTACTGCCTCTATTTTTGCATGCACCTCCTGTTTGATACCTTGCATCACTTTCAATATTTTGTCCCTGTGTTCTTTAAATTTCTGGTCTATTTCTCACTTTAATTCTTGAGTCATTGCCTCCTGCATCTCTTGGATGTACCTTTGTCTTCCATTCCTGCTTTGCTCCCACTGGGCCTCTCCCTTGGGTGGCTGCTGGCTTTTGGGTGTAGCTTGCTATACTGGGTATGGATAAAGCTTGTAATTTTTTTTCTATGATTTTCGCATGGCATTTCAGGGATTATTGGATACTAATCTGAAATTTTGTTTTGGTCAATAGATGTTTGCTTTGCTTGGTTGCTGTTTCTGTGCTGGTAGAGAGAGTTTGTACCTGCCTGGTCTCAGTTCTGTTGGTGGCCAACTTCTAGCTTCTACTCTGACCGACGTAGGGTTTTGTTCTCTGCTCTCTGCTGTAGATCACTGGCAGTTCCCACCTATAGAAGGGTTGAGCAGTCTAGAATGTTCCTGTTTATTCCAACAGGTGCTCTTGGTGAGATCGGATGTGCTTGATGTACTCTTCCATTTGCTGGAGTCTGCTATGGGCTCCTGATTTTTTTTTGGCCGGTTGTGGGCTTGAACTCTGGGCCTGGGCACTGTCCCTCAGCTCTTCAGCTTAAGGCTGGTGCCCTACCATTTGATTCACAGCATGACTTCTGGCCCTTTCTGCATATAGGGTGTTTGGGAATCAGATCCAGGACCTCATGCACACAAGATAAGCACTCTAATGCTGAGCCACCTTACCAGCCTGACCTCCTGACTATTATCAGGTGCTGAAGGCCTGTGTTGTCCAATAACCAGCCTAGGATATATGGGTCGGGTTCTGGTTGGGTTTTGGCTTCTGGTTCTCTTGTGCTAGACCCCTGGTCTTTTGCTGTCAGAAGCATGATTCCAAGGCGGGTGCAGTTCCTTGTTTTCCCCCCTCTGCTGAGGCATATGCTCAGCTTCTGAATTCAGTTGGGAGGAATTGGTTGTGTTGCTCAGGAGCTGGATCCCCAGGCCTTGTCCAGGCCCCTGGCCTGGGGCACGCCAGTTGGACCTGTGCTGCTGTGTATCCCACCTAGGTTACACAGCCTGGAGTACAAATTTCAAATTTCTTCCACTGTTGGCTGTTTTGACCCAGGGGCACTGTTCCTGGCTTGGGCATTTGAGCTCCATTCCAGGGGCGCTCTTGCTCTAGCCTGGCCAGCTGGGTGTGCTCCATGGGCTGGTGGAGCTCTCAAACTATTCCCAGTTTTAGTGGATCCTGTGGGGGAGGAGTCTGGGTCAGGGTCTGGGGATTCCCACCAGCTCTGGTCTCCCTTGAGGGATACACTGTCCCCTGGGGAGTACTCATCCTGGAGCTTGTTGTTGTTTCTGTGTGATGTAGGTCATTGGTTGCCATTGCAATCAGAGTTCAGTTGAAATGGTTGTGGGCTGAGCAGGGTGGTGATGGCTCTGTGTGTTTCACCTCAGGTTCTGTCTCTGTTGATGCTGTTTGGGTTGGCGCCACTGGATGGACCTCCGGCTGAGGAGTTGGGAAGGGGTAACCAGTTAATGAGATAATAGTCTAACAGACTTTCTTACCCAGGTTGTCTTTAAACCTCGATTATCAGATCTGAGCCTCCTGAGTTGCTGTGATTACCGGCATGAGCCACTGGCACCAGCTTTTTTGAAAAAGCAACAATTAATAAGGCAGATACCTTAGATCATGCCTGTAATCCTAGCTACTCCAGAGGCTAAGGTCTGAAGATGATGATTTGAATGTAGTGGTGCAAAAACGTTTGTGTGAGTCTTTTATCTCCAATAAACTGCTCAAGAAAATCCAGAAGTGAAGCTTTGGCTCAAGTGGTAGAGTGCACTCTTGAGCAAAAGAGAATCTCAGGGACAGCACCTAGATCCTGAGTTCAAGCTCCATTTCTGGCACACACACACACACACACACACACACACACACACACACACACACTGAAAAGTAAATAGAAAATGTGAAGAAATCAAGGACAAAAAAATCTGAATATTGTAAGGACTTTTGGGTTTAGAGGTATGACTCAGTTTGTAGGACAATAGCTAATGATTGAAACTTTCAGGTACCAAGGACTTAAAAAAAGAATTATCTGCCCTGTATTTCCCTTTTGTCATATTCTCATTTGGGAACTATCTTCTTTTAAAAAAAAAACAAATATTGCTGTTTTAGTGGTGATTTACAGCATGGTTACTTTTCTCTATGTCAGGTAACTAGTACATTTTATTCCTTTTACCTAGTCTCATCTGTTCCCCCATTCTCATCCATTCCCTCCCTTCCCATCTCGACCCTCGAGTTGCATAGTTCACTTTCAACAATGTCCAGTACAGCTAGTGTGTTCTACTGCTGCAATTTTTCACTGATTCTGTATCCTTCCCCTATCTTTCCTTAGATGTGCACGCATATTACATACTGTATATTGGGTAAAGAATACAGAGTCATCACAAAATGAATAGATGAATTAAGACAAGTTCCTTTGTTTCCTTATCTTTGCAATTTAATTCAGTATATGTATTGTTTTATACACATAAGAAGAGGTGCTTGGGTATTACAATTTTGTGATTTTCTCCAAAGCCTGTCCTCTTCTGTTCTTATTGTATATGATGCCTAGAATCATGTACAGTTTGTCATATCCCCTTGAGTTTTAAATCTAACCTTCACATATCAGGGAGAAAATGTACCATTTGTCTCTATGATCTTGGCTTAACTTTCTTAACATGATTTATTCTAGTTCCATCCATTTCCCTGCAAATGACATTATTTTTTCTTTCTAATGGCTCTTTCTGTAAAATTTCATTGTATATAGATAGCATAATTATTGGATCCATTTATTTATTGTGGGGCATCTGGGTTTTGTACATAACTTGGCACTGTGAATTGAGCAGCAAGGAACATGGTTATGCAAGTGTCCTTGTCATATTATGGTTCATGATGCTCAGGTTAGATGCCTAGAACTGGTATGGCTGCAGGGATGGTATTAGAGAAGGCCTTTTGAGTAACTTCCAGACTGCTTTCCAGAGTGGTTGTATTAGTATACATTCCCACCACCAGTGCAGTAGGATTTCTTTTCCTCCACTTCCCAACAGCATTTGTTTTCAGAATTCAGAATATTTGGGTAAGATAATACCTCAGGATTGCTTTGATTTACATTTTATATGGCCAGGGATGATGAATCTTTTCTGATGGTTCTTTGCCATATTTACCTCTTCTTCTGAGAAGTCTCTCCTTACCTCCTTGCCCATTTAGTGATTGGTTTATTAGGTTTGGGAGAGGTAGTTTCCTGAAATCCATGTATACATTGAATATTAGCCCTTTTTCTGATGTATTGCAGGTAAATATCTTTTCCCAATTTGTTGGCTGTCTTTTTAGTTTAGTGGCTATGTCCCTAGTCTTTGCAGAATTTCTTTCCTTTGATATAGTCCCATTTGTTGGGTCTCTCTCCTATCTGTTGTGCCCCTGGGACTCTATTCAGGAAGTTCCTGCCTGTACCTACAATTTCTAATGTCACCCCTATTCTGTGTTACAGTAGTTTGGCTGATTTTATGGTAGTTAATTCATTTTGAATTGATGTTAGTGCAAGCAGAGGTCCACTTCTAGTTTTCTGACTATGGCTGCCCAGTTTTCGCTACACCAATTGTTGAAAAGGCTATGATTTGTGTGCGTGAGTGTGTGTGTGTGTGTGTGTGTGTGTGTGTGTGTGTGTGTGTGTGTGTGTGTGTCGGTTTTGGGGCTTGAACTCTGGTCCTCAACGCTGTCCTTCAGCTATTCAGCTTAAGTCTAGTGCTTGAGCCACTGTTCCACTTCCCATTTTCTTGTGCTTTATTGGAGATAAGAGTCTCATGGGCTTCCCTGGCCCTGCTGGCCTTAAACAACCATCCTCAGATCTCAGCCTTCTGAGTAGCTAGGATTAAAGGCATGAGCCACAGGCAACTGGCAAGGCTACGTTTTTCCACTGTACATCTTTCACTCCTTTATCAAACATCAGATGATTGTAAGTATGTGGTTTTATTTCTGGGTCTTTTGATCTTTTTTTAATACATTTTCAATGTAAAAATAATGTACAGAGGGTTTACAGTTACATAATCTAGGTGATGAGTACATTTCCTATCAAGCATTATTACCTCCTCCTTCGTTTATCCCCTATCATGCCTTCCCTCCCACCTCCACAGCTACACTCCCCCTGATCCCGCCTAAATTCTGATGCTCGTTTTTCCACAAAGTGTCTTGTGCATCTCATTATTACAATGAGTCAACCTGTATCTCTATTTAAGCATTTTGTTTTTTCCCTTCCCCTCCACAAATTAGAGAAGCATATATAAAATATGCATGGCATCGACATTACATACAGTGAAAACAGGGGTTATACCATGGGGGAGGAACATACAAAGAACAAAAAAAATCACATGATATATTGTAAATACGTTAGAAACAAGAGAAAGAAAGAAAAAACCACTTATGTCCCTATCTTGTGGTTCATTTCACTTATTTGGTCATATGTACATAACTTTTCTTTTTGGAGTGCAGGATAAATGTGTACCAATGGAAAATGACCCAGTCTATGTTTAGGAAAATCAGTAAGTGAGGTCCAAAATCTAGTTTCAGTTGAGGAAAGGGAATCTGTCCTCACAGAATATCCAGACCAATATATCCTACTGCAGGGGATCCAATATCCAATTGAGAAATTAGAATCTCTCCCTCCCTCGACTCAGGAAAAAATCCTATCATTAATGAGGAAGTAGATCTCTTTGAGGACTCTGAGGCAGAATTGCTGCCTGAAGGCAACTTAGAGGCCAATCTAGATTTCGAGATTCCTTCCCCTCTTCCTGGGAAAATTTTTATTTTTCTTTTTGTCCTTATTGCTGTAAAATGTTCATTCTATTTATTTTTCTAACGTCATTAAAATGCCAATGTTTATATTATGTTATACAATTCGTGAATCCTAAATGTTGTTTTTTTCAACCTACAATCTAAAGCACCATGCACTTGTTTTGTTTGTGGGAAAACACAGAGTAAGTGGGGGCTGTACAAGAGAGACTTCTGGATATAAAGGGGACTGTTAAATGCACAGGGAGTGGCAAGGAAGCCAGGCCATGCCTGAATGAGATGATAAGGTGGCTCCAAAAGCTCTAGGACATAGCAGATCAGATGTCCTTAGAAAGCAGTTCTGTCAATTGTGACAAATGCTACAATGCTTATAGTGGTATATGGGACTCTCTTCCAACAGTGAGTTCAAGTCTGTATACATATTTATTGTGCTTTGGGAAATATTGAAGAAAAATTTGGCTCCAATAATATCCAAAATGTACTTAGGGCTGAAAATATTTGACAAAATACATAGGAAATACCTATATTGGAAAGTAAAAGCCATCATCAATAGAAGAAAGAAGGCTTACATAGATGGACAAAGACAAAATCAGGAAGGAAAAAGAATCCACTATTAAATCAGTTATATGCAAATATTTGTGATAATCTTTATATTTTGTATAGTATATTATATGATGTATAAGATTGAATATGATTTTTCATACTACAAAGGCATTTATAATTTTCAGTCTTGAGTATATTTTTCACAAATCTAGTGTAAATCATTATTGGGGAAAGTGGTAATATAACTTTGATTATAATTATATGAATATATTTTTTGTTTCTTAGTACACTATGTATAAAAAACCAGCTATGAGTTAAGTATAGGAGTCTCAGGTCTGTAATCCTAGTGATGTGGGAAGCTGGGTTCTGAGGTTTAGTCTCTCTTACCCCCATGGCATTAGATTTTGAGAGGAGGCCTGGGCCCTCTAGTGTAGCAAAGAGACACACATGCAGTGGGATCACACTCCCTGAACCCAGAGAAAAGTCAGTAGAAATCAGAACAAGCCTCTTATCTTATGACAGTATACTCAGTTCCTGTGCCAAGATGGACATCTGTAGAACGTCATATTGAAAGTTGGCATTCCCTCCAAAAGTGTTTCTGACTATGCTGAATTAAACCTCATTTTACCTTCCAAGCTTCAAACACATAGAAATATGTCAATGGCTCAAGAGAGATGGAGAAAGTCTTACATATACACAAAATTGTATACTCTGCTTCAGTAATTCAATGACAAATCATCAAAGGCATGTTTTGAATTTTTCTTTTTCTTTTTAAGGAAATAGAAATATAGAGTTCATCAGGGAGTGGGTGATAATTTGGTTGCTTAGTTATAGAATGCACTCCTGGGCATGGGACACACTTGCCTTGGTGAATTTCTGTGGCTATGTGTGTCCTCACGCAGCTTCATAAAACAATGGCCATAACTTCTATGATGCCACAGCCATCTTTCCATAGCAGGAAATAGGTGTCAGGCACTGATCTTGCCCTGAAGTGGACTCAGCGACACAGAAAGGCACAAAGAATACTAGCCACCAGACTTCAGCTTGAAGAGCTGGCTTGACCAGAAGCTAGCATAAATTGAGCTGGAGAAGGCTGATCTCCAAGTAAGGTTCCTGAGCACTAAGGACCAGGCACTATTACAGATGTTGGCGAAACAGAAGTGAACGTGGCTCTCTCCTTAGCAATTTCTTGCTAAAAAGAAATCCAGAAGTCATAATGATAATTTCTATAAATCAGAGACATGACATTGGTGGTTTAGTGGCAACAACTTCAAAGTGGGGATGCGAGGAGACATCCCTGAGAAGGAGATAGCTAGCTTGAGAGCCATCATGGAT
Organism: Dipodomys spectabilis; assembly: GCF_019054845.1. Taxonomy (NCBI): domain Eukaryota; kingdom Metazoa; phylum Chordata; class Mammalia; order Rodentia; family Heteromyidae; genus Dipodomys; species Dipodomys spectabilis. Next base: position 34,500 of record NW_024871420.1, read on the forward strand.
GCAATTATCTAGAAGCAGGTACTGCAGGCAGTAAGAACAGCAAGTACATCCCCAATTAATGGGAATGGACGTGACTTGCTTCAGAAAAGGAAAACAGCACTGACATGCTTGCTTGTGAAGTAAGAATGGAAAGGTACAATGAAGAAAAAAAGATCAGAAATGAAGATAAGAATAAATTAGATAGATATTGGATGCTGCGGGTTACAAAATGAAAAATTATCATGTTATTCTAAATCTGACATGACCCTCTGGAACCAAAGTGCTCAAATAGGAGCTAGAAACATATGATTCACCTAGAGAATACTTTTAAAATGTGATTCTCACCGGGCTCTGGTGGCTCACAACTGGAATGCTAGCTACTCAGGAGGCTGATACCTGAAGATCATGTTTGAAGCAAGCCCAAAGAGTTAATTTGGAAAGACTGTTCTCCAATTAACCACCCAAAATATCGATGTGAAGCAACTGGTAGAGCACTAGCCTTGAGAAAAAAAAACTAAGAGACAGCACCCAAGCCCTAGGTTCTAATCCCTGGACTTCATAAAACAAAGAATCCAACAAATAAAATTTAGTGCTCAGTAGATAATCACTTAGCATTCTAGTTCCATATATTTGGTATGACCTGTGGAAATTATATCCTTAGCAAATGTTCTCCCCTGATATTCTGCTTCATTATCAGCTTTCAAACCCCTGGCATCACCAATGTCTGCTCCCATTTAGCATACCAGTCTACCACTGGAAATTTGAACATATATTTTAATTAATCATCAGAATTCTGATAATCTATCCACACACATCAAATGAATAGTAACTATATTCCTCTATTCTGAGTGTTTTAATCCTCCTTCGAGTTAAAAAGCCTTAACTATTAAAAACTACATAATAGTTATCAAATTAATTCTACCATCATCACTCTTCCATCCAATCTTGTTACATTAGTTATGTGAATTTTTGTTTCTTTGTATGTTGCTCCACCACAATATAATCCTTGTTTTCACTGTATTGATGTCGGTGCCCTGCATCTTGTATATATATTTCTCTAGCTTTGGGAGGAGAAGGGAAAAATCCAAATGCTTAACAATGGATACAGCTTGACCCACTGTAACAATGAGATGTACAAGACACTATGTTGAAAAACTTACTTTACAATTTAGGCAGGAAGGAAGGAGAGAGGAGGGAGTGTACTTCTGGAGGTGGGAGGGAAGAGATGGTAGGGGAAAAACAAAGGAGGAGGTAACAATGCTTGATAGGAAATATACTCATTATTTTGCTCATGTAAATGTAACCCCTCTGTACAGTATTTTTACAATAAAAACATTAAAAAATAAGAGACTATATGAAAGTTTGCACATGATACCTTCTAACTACAATCCCTTCAAGAATTAAGGTTTTACACAAACATCCTGATTGCTTTGCCAAAGGATAAGAGATTTAAATAAGCTACCTAACATTTTGGAAGGAAAATGCTATTGGCTTTAGATCAAATTCATTTATCTAGTACTGAGGAAATGAATTTCAGAAATGGCAGAGGCAACGTGTTTCATACAAATAACCTTATGAGGTACAACCAGGATGCCCAGATCAAACTTCCTGGAAAAAAGCAATGAATGAAAAGCTTCTAATACTTCTAAAATGAGCCTATTGGTGGTGGTTCATGCTTGTTATGCTAGCTAATTAGAAGTCTAAGATGAAAGGATCTCAACTGAAAGCTTGGCCAGGAAGAAAACCTTCCTCTCTGCAACCAGCAGACAGGAAGCATCAGCTCTGTGCCTGATGTCCAGCTGGCTGGACGGTCTCTGCCCACAGACATTCCGACACACAAGACCAACCCAATCTGAAATATTATCAAATACATTCAAATAATATCTCCTGTTTGGGAGATAATCTTTGAAAGATATAACAAAAACATTTCACTGAGTTCCTTTTGAAAAAGTCAGAGTGAAAGGGGAAATATGTACTCACTGACTGAAGGGTAAGTTAACGACCAAAATGATGTTAATGGGGTAGAAGCCCATTTGGTAACTTATCCACTCAACCATCTTTCCTCACATCTTGTCAGATATCCTGAGCAGTGAGATTTTGGAATGCAAAGTATGTGTGTGAGCATGCAGATTGTAAAAGTAGTAATGAAATGCTAGGCACTGGAACTCAGGCCTGTAAAACTAGCTACTCAGAACCCTGAGATATGAGGAACTGAGTTCAAAGCCAACATGAGAATAAAAGACTCTTACCTTCAATTAACCAGTAAAGGCAAAAAGATGAGCTGTGCTTCAAATGGCAGAGTGCTAGCATTGCATACAAAGCTAAGGGACATCCAGGCCCTGAATTCAAGCCCTAGTACTGGCTCTCATACACGAAAAGTAACCCTGACAACATCACAGGTTATAAATATATTAGCAAGGGGTGTAGGTGAATGGGACGATGACAGCATTTACGTCACTTTTAGTCTCAAGCATTCTGTACAGCGTAGCCAAATCTGTGAACAGCTCTAGGTGAAATCTTTCCTCAAAATCAGATTCATCCTCATACCCCTCTGCACATTTATCACACACACACACACACACACACACACACACACACACACACACACAAAGGTCTATATTTCGCCATCTAATTTTGAAATATATAACCATACACATATGCTTCAGAATTCTGTGCCCTTGATTAGGTTACATAGGGAACACAATATATCCAGGGTCTGGCTCATTCTTCTAATCTTAGCTGCTCAGAAGGGTGGGATCTGAGGATGACAGTTTGATGCCAACCTAAGCAAATAACTCCTCAAGATTATTATCTTCAATTAAGAAGCAAGAAGTGGAGATGTAGTTCAAGTGGCACAGTGACAGCATTGAGTAAAATAATCTAAGCAAGAATTCCAGACCCTCAGTCCAAGCCTGTGTACTGGCCCACTAACACTCCAATAGCCAAAAATCCCTGAAAGACCAAACCAAAAATATGTCAATTTTTTGCTAACTTATGAAGTGAAATCCAATAAGGCAACGTAGCTTTTGGTTGTTGAAGATTTGGTGGGAAAACCAAAAATTCAACGTGTGCTTACGTGATATAACAAACAAGCAACGAAATAAAAATTTCCCAATAAAGAATCTGGGACCCCTGACGAAGAGATTTTTTTCTACGTTTTTGAAAATTACTTATTTTTCAGTAAGCAAAATAATATAAACCTTTATTGTAAGTTATAGGAGTCAGTGTAAGCTCCAACTAAGTGAATGTAACACTAAAATCACCCAGCATTACAAGTTTCTATGCCTCTGGTGAGACACTAGAAATCTGTAATCGTGTCGCCTCTAGAAAGGAGAAGGGAGATGCTCAGCATCACTGGTTATAAAAGAAATGCAAATCAAAACTACATTGATTCCACCTCATCCCAGTTAGAATAGTCATTTTCAAGAGAACAAATAATAGCAGATGCTGACCAGGATGTGGCTAAATATGAACACTACTACACTGTTGGTGGGAATGGAAGGCAGTATGGAGGTTCCTAAAAAGACTAAACATAGAACTCCCGTAAGATCCAACTATCCCACTTCTTGGCCATCACGCAAATGATTTCAAAATAGAGCACAATAAGCTACCAGCACAACTATGGTCATTGCAGCATTGTTTACCATAGCTAAGATATGGAACCAACCCAGTTGCCCCACAATAAATGAATGGATCAAGAAAATGTGGTATATTTACACAATTTTATGCTTCTGTTAGAAAGAATGATATTGTCCCTTTCATAAGAAAATTGATAGACATGCAAAAAATCATATTAAGTGAAGTAAGCCAGGCCCAAAGAAACATAAGCTCTATGATTTCCCTCATTTGCAATTAGTATTATCCTGTTAGTCCTGACAGAGGATTGTAATAGCTGAAGTACTATAAACATATGTGTGATCATACAAAATGATGCTAATTGAAATGAACATCAAGATATTGAAACAGCAGGTCTTATTTTGTTTAGTTGTCAACCTTGATATAGCCAATGTATTGTAACTAGTTTTTTCTTTTTACTTCATTTCATTTTTCTTTTCAAATTAGTTTTATCCCTGGCAATTCTTTTTTTTTTTAATTTAATTTTATTTTATTTGAGAACATACTGTACAGAGGGGTTACAATTACATGGGCAGGATAATGCATACATTTCTTACCAAGCATTGCAGCCTCCTCCTTTGTTTACCCTTCACCTCCCTTCCCACCCGCCCCCCTCCCCCCCACACAATCAAACCCGCCCTCCCTCCCCCACTCCGACATTGTAAAGCTGGTTTTGACATGACATTTTGTACTTCTCATTGTTGCAACAGGTCCACCTGAATCCTTAAACGACTGGTTTTTCCCCATCTCCTCCACAAGTTATACTGACATCAAATATAGTGAAAGCAGGGGTTATACTGTGGGGGAGGGACATACAAAGCAACAGAGATAATCTTATAAATGTGTTAGAAACACATCTAAGGGTTCATTTTCCTGACATCACATTATCTGACCTTTTCCGCTTGACTCATACATATACTAGATATTACAAATAAGGGAAACCACGGGACCTACGTTTCTTTGGGCCTGGCTTACTTCACTTAATATAATTTTTTCCAAGTTTTTCCATTTCCTAACAAATGGGGCAATGTCATTCTTTCTGATGGAGGCATAGAATTCCATTGTGTATATATACCACATTTTCTTGATCCATTCATCTACTGAGGGGCATTTGGGTTGGTTCCATATCTTAGCTATAGTAAATAATGCTGCAATAAACATAGTCGTGCTGGTAGCTTTAGTGTGGTCTTGTTTGTAAACATTTGGGTAAATACTCAAAAGTGGGATTGCTTGGTCATAGGGGAGTTCTATGTGAAGTCTTTTGAGGAACCTCCATACTGCTTTCCAAAGTGGTTGAACAAGTTTACATTCCCACCAACAATGAAGTAAGGTTCCTTTCTGTCCACATCCCCTCCAGCATTTGTTGTTGTTAGAGTTCTTGATTTTTGCCGTTCTAACTGGAGTGAGGTGATATCTCAATGTTGTTTTGATTTGCATTTCTTTTATCCCTAGGGATGTTGAACATTTCTTCATGTGTCTATTGGCCATCCTTCTTTCTTCTTCAGAGAAGTTTCTCTTTAAGTCTTTCGCCCACTTATTTATTGGACAGTTGTTTCTTTGAGGATTTGTTGTTGGGTGGTTTAATTTTTTGAGTTCCAAGTATATTTTAGATATGAGACCCTTGTCCATTGTATGGCTAGTAAAGATCTTCTCCCAATCCGTGAGCTTTCTATTGATCTTGCTAGCTATGTCTTTTGCCCTGCAGAAGCTCTGCAACTTAATGCAATCCCATTTGTCCAACCTTTCTCTGATTTGTTGTGTTTCCGGGTCTCTATTCAGAAAATTTCGGCCTGAGCCAAGGAGACCTAGGGTTTCTCCTATTCCATCCTGTAATGTTTTCAGAGTGTCTGCTTTGAGTTCAAGGTCTTTGATCCATTTGGAGTTGATTCTGGTGCAGGGTGATATATAAGGATCTAGCTTTAGTTTTCAACATGTAGTTAACCAATTTTGCCAGCACCATTTACTGAAGAGGCTGTGATTGTTCCATTCTATTGTTTTAGCTCCCTTATCGAAAATTAGATGGCTAAAGGTCTGTTGGTTCATTTCTGGGTTTTCAATTCTATTCCATTGGTCCTGAGGTCTGTTCTTATGCCAATACCAAGCTGTTTTGATTACTATGGCTTTATAGTAGTGTTGGAAATCTGGTCTTGATATTCCTCCAGAAGTGTTCTTTCCGTTGAGGAGCGTTTTTGCTATTTGGAGTCTTTTATTGTTCCATATGAATTTTTGGATTGCCTCTTCTATTTCCTTGAAGAATGAGGGTGGAATTTTGATAGGTATTGCGATGAATTTGTAGATAGCCTTGGGAAGTATTGCCATTTTCACGATGTTAATCTTTGCAATCCAGGAGCATGGGAGGTTTTGCCATTTTTTAAGTTCTGTGTTGATTTCCTTTTTCAAGATTTTAAAGTTTTCATCATAGAGGTCCTTCACTTCTTTAGTTAAGTTAATTCCTAGGTATTTTATTTTTTGTGGGGCTATTATAAATGGAGTTGTTTTCCTAATTTCAGCCACACTTTTCTCATTGTTGGCATACAGAAAAGCCATTGATTTTGGGGGGTTAATTTTATAACCTGCTATTTTGCCAAAGTTTTGAATCAGCTTGAGTAATTTGGGAGTGGAGTCTATGGGATTCTTTAAATACAAGATCATGTCATCTGCAAAGAGGGAGAATTTTATTTCTTCTTTCCCTATTTGGATCTCCTTTATGTTTACATCTTGTCTTATTGCTGTAGCTAGGCATTCTAATACTAGATTGAAGAGAAGTGGAGAGAGTGGGCATCCTTGTCTTGTTCCTGAGTTAAGAGGAAATTGTTTTAGTTTTTCACCATTGAGTATAATGCTGGCTGTAGGTTTGTCATATACAGCCTTTATTGTATTGAGGAATGTTCCATGGATTCCTAATTTTTCCAAAACCTTCATCATAAAGGGGTTTTGGATGTTGTTGAATGCTTTTTCTGCGTCTATTGAGATAACCATGTAGTTCTTATTCTTGCTCCTGTTGATGTGATGAATAATATTAATTGATTTGTGTATATTGAACCAGCTTTGCATCCCTGAAATGAATCCTGTTTGATCGTGGTATATGATTTTTTGGATGAATTATTGAAGTCGATTGGCCAAAATTTTGTTGAGAAGTTTTGCATCAACGTTCATCAAAGAAATGGGTCTATAGTTCTCTTTCTTTGATGAGTCCCTGCCTGGTTTTGGGATGAGGGTTATGATGGCTTCATAGAATGTGTTCGGTAGTGAGCTTTCTCATTCAATTTCATTGAAGAGTTGGAGGAGAATTGGTGTGAGCTGTGCTTCGAAGGCCTTGTAAAATTCCGCTGTAAAACCATCTGGTCCTGGACTTTTCTTAGCTGGGAGGACTCTCATTGCTATTTCTATTTCAATGCTTAATATGGGCCTGTTAAGATAGTTTAATTCATCTTGGTTTAGTTTTGGCATGTCAATATTTGCTAGGAAGAGGTCCATTTCTGTCCAGTTCTCAAACTTATTAGCATAAAGTTTTGAGAACTATTCCCTTATAATGTTCTGAATCTTGGTTGTTTCCGTGGTGATGTTTCCATTCTCATCTCTGAGTTTATTAATTTGGGTGTGTTCTCTTCTTTTTCTGATAAGATTTGCTAAGGGACTGTCAATTTTGTTAAGTTTTTCGAAGAAGCAACTCTTTGTTTTGTTGATTCTTTCTATTATTATTTTGAATTCTAATTCATTTAATTCTGATTTAATTTTGATTATTTCTTTCCGTCTACTGGATTGGGGTTTATCTTGCTGCTCTTTTTCAAGGAGGTTTAGATGAGTCATTAAATTGTTAGTTTCAGATCTCTCCAATTTGTTGATGTAGGAGCTCAGAGCTATAAACTTGCCTGTGAGTACTGCCTTTGCTGTGTCCCAGAGGAGCTGGTAATTTGTGTGTTCATTTTCGTTGAATAGCATGTACATTTGAATTTCCTTTGCAATCTCTTCCATGACCCACTCATGACTCAGCAGTGTGTTGTTCAGCCTCCATGTGATACCAGACTTTCTTTGGTGGCTTTTTGTGTTGAGATCTAATTTTATTCCCTTGTGGTCAGAGAGAATGCAAGGTATAACTTCAATGTTTCTGAATTTAGACAAGTTTGCTTTGTGGCCTAAAATGTGGTCTATTTTAGAAAATGTTCCATGTGCTGCTGAGAAAAACGTGTATTCTATTCTCTGTGAAATGTTCGGTAGATGTCTGTTAAGTCTAGTTGATCTATGCAGCTGTTTAGATCTGCGGTTTCTCTCTTGAGTTTTTGCCGAGTTGATCTGTCTAGTTTGGAGAGTGGTGTGTTAAAATCCCCAACAATTAATGTCTTTGGATCTATATGGGATTTGAGGGAAAGTAGTGTTTCTTGGATAGATTTGGGTGCTCCATTGTTTGGCGAATAGATATTTAGAATTGTAATATCCTCCTGAAGGAGAGATCCTTTAATTAGTGTGTAGCGACCTTCTTTATCTCTTCTCACAAATTTTAATTTGAAGTCTATTTTATCTGATATTAGGATTGCAATTCCCGCCTGTTTATGGGGGCCGTTTGCATGGTAGATTTTGTTCCAGCCTTTAACATTGAAAATGTATTTGTTTTTACGGGCAAGATGTTACTCCAGGAGGCAGCAGATAGAAGGGTCTTGTTTTTTAATCCAACTAGACAATCTACGTCGCTTAATTGGAGAGTTCAGTCCGATAACGTTAAGAGATAGGACTGAGAGGTATTTGGGAGTTCCTGCCATGTTGTCCACCTCCTTGGGGGCTGCGAAAACTGGGTTCTTCCTATGGTTCTTGGATTCTCAGTTTGGGTGCAGTTTCTTGGCCTTTATTGCAGTCTTCTTTGTTTTCTATATGTGGGACATCTTTAAGAATCTTTTGTAGGGCTGGTTTGGTGGAGATGTTTTGTTTCAATTTTTCTTTTCTATGGAAGGTTTTTATTTGGCCTTCAGTTATGAAGGAGAGTTTAGCTGGGTACAGTATTCTTGGTTGATAGTTGTTTGTTTTTAGGGCATGGCATACATCATTCCAGGCTCTTCTTGCTTTGATTGTCTCTCCTGAGAAATCTGAGGTGATTCTAATTTTTTTCCCTTTATAGGTGATTAATCTTTTCTCCTTGACATCTTTAAGGATCTTTTCCTTGGTCTGAGTTGATCCTGTGTGGATTGTAATGTGACGGTGGGATGTCCTATTCTGGTCTGGTCTATTTGGGGTTCTAAAGGCTTCTTGTATCTGAATAGGCCTATCTTTTTGCATGTTTGGGAAGTTGTCTGCTAGGATCCTGTTAAACAAGTTTCCTAGACCATTAACTTCTGTTTCTAGGTGCTCCTCTACACCCATTATCCTTAGATTAGGCCTTCTGATGGTGTCTTCCAGCTGTTGGATAGATCTATCATATTTCTTGGACTTGTCTTGGATGGTTGTATGTTCTTTCTCTATAATATCTAGGCTGTCTTCAATCCCTGATATTCGATCTTCTGCATGGTCTAACCTGCTGTCAAGACTCTCTACTTTGTTTTTTATCTCTTTTCCTTTCAATTGGTCAGCTTTGATGGCTTCAAGTTCTTTGTTGAAGCTCTGTTTTAGGTCTTGTATGAATTTCTTTACTTCCTTAATTTGGTGTTCAGTGTTTGTTCTCAAATCACTTAGTTGATTGGTTATGGTTTCTTTGGACCCCCATTCCTTCTGTTGAGTTCCATTCAGCATTCCCTTTGTGGTCTCCCTGACTTCCTTCAGCTCTTTGTTAATGGATTCCATGAATGCCTTTAGTGATCTTTGTGTGTTCTCTACCTGGTCTCTCAATTCCTGTATTACTCTTCGATTAGCTTCCTCCCCTTCGTGGGATGCCTGCAGTTCTCTTTCCTCCCATTCGTGGGCTTCCTGCAGTTCTCCTTGAGTGTTCTCAGCCTGCTCACGCCATTCCTCCCTTTCTCTTTGAGTATTCTCAAGTTGTTCACACAAATCCTGTATCAGTTTTTGATTAGCTTCCTCACGCTTATGATATTCCTGTATAAACTTCTGGGATGCCTCCTCTCTCTCCCTATCACGCTCATACAGAGTCCTTTGTAAGTTGTGAAACTTCTCACTTATCATGTTTGCCAGCAGTGTTTGTAGAGCTATTTGGGAACTCTCCTCTGGATTATTCATTATCTGTTATAACCCCTGATTATCAAGATTGGGAATTGAGATACCCGAATTTGCCATTTTTCTTGTGTTTTTCCGGCGTACTCTGCCCATTTGAGATGAAGATAGCACCAGTTTTGTGCTAGAACACTATCTTAAGGCAAACATCAACCAAAGTTTGCATTTGTACAATCAATAGTCTACAGATACAATCTAGTTCAACAGATACATCTATTCAACATCAAACAACTATATGTTAATGGGCTTCGAAGCACAAAGATGAATTTGGAAAACCAGAAATTATTAGGGTTAGGGAGAGATGTAGGTAAAAAATAGGAATAGATTGGTGTGGGGAGGCACAGGGAGAGTTAACTATGTCCTAATGACAAGGCAGGAAATACGTTGGGTAGGATGCAAGTAGAGAGAGAGAAAAAAGAAGAAAGGGAAAGGGGAGTGAAAAGAGACCAGAAAAAAAAATAGAAACGTAACAATTATGTTATTATAGAAATTAAAAGACCATCTATTTAGAGAGGAATGTGAATATATTGAGAGAAGGGAACGGACATAGAAGAGATGTGAAAAACTTAAAAAAAATGCTTAAAATATTTTATAGGTATAAAGAGGTAGTACTGCTATTAAGGAATTTAAGTCTCAGAGGTTTTGAATTGAGTAATGAATTTGTAGATTAAGTGTGTACCCAATGGGGGATAGGGTCCACTAGTTAACTATGGGTTTATCTGAGGATGTGCAGGACAAGAGTTAAGTCACATAAAGAAGAACAAAAGAGAGGAAAAGGTGGAAAGGATAGGAAAGGGAGAAGAAAAGATCAGAAGTTCAGTAGAGCTAGACAAAAAACAAAAAGATTATAAAGAAAGAAAGAAAAAGAGAAAGAAGACAAGAAAAGAAAGGAAAACGCACATTCACGTATTTCTAAAATAAAAATTATAAGAGGAAAAAAAAGTTACTGGAAAACAATTATTTTTTCAAAAGTGGCAAAAATTAAAGATTAATAAAAGTTTTAGAAAAGGAAAAAAAATATTATATATATAATTTCAAAAAAAAAAAAAAGAAGAAGAAAAACAAAAAAAGTTCTTTGATTTTTTTGGGAGGGTTGGGAAAATCCTGTATCTCCCTTGTGTCTGTACCCAGCCTCTTGTTGGAGTCTCTGGTCTGCTTGAGGTCCTGTGGCTTGATTGGTTTCTTAAGTCAGATTGTTCGAACAGGCAGAAAAATGCTCTGCTTTACCCAAGATTTTGAGATCCCCTTCCCAGGTTAGTTTAATGGGAGGGTGATCTGGTTTGAGAATCACAAAAGAGGGGAATGCAGTGATGAGGCTAGGTTCTGGGTGGAGTTGAGGCCTTTCAACAAACAGTAGATTTTCCCTGGGGCTATTTTGTGAAAACCTCACAGAGCCCAGCCTGGAGCCATTCTCAGGGTTTCTGTTTTTCAATTGATTGTGGAGGCTGCTAGAGGGAGAGGCAGCCTCTGGCTCTGGTTACCCAGTGCGGAAAGCCACTCCTATGGCTGGCACCCGAGCTGGGTGACTTTTCCCTGAATGGAGCTGAGTCTGGCAGGTCACGCTGCCGTTAAGTTCTTGTGATCTGCTAAATGACTCGTTTTATTCCAAGGCCTGAGCTGGAGCTCGCAGCTCCGCCGAGCTTTGTTAGTATCCAAGATGGAGATCACCGGTGCTGGGGGGGGAGGGGTGGCCTTCCCTCCTCTGCTCCCTGAGAAGGAGTGAGGAAGTCGGGCTTCTACTCATGCTGAGTCTTGGTTCCTGGGTTGTCTCTGGTCCGCAAACTGCAGGATGAAGATGTCTGCTCCTTGTCTGTTCTTGCTGGTGTTGAGTCGAAGCCACTCACCCGTTGCGTCTGGCTCCTTCTTCCCGGACTCTGTGGCTCAGTTATGGTGCCCTGCAGTCGCCGCCGCGACCGCTGCCGCGGCGGCGCTGGCAAACACTCAGATGTGTCTCTTTGCCTTGATTTCCCCTCTATTGCCTAAACCTCTGTCCTGTGATGGCACACTTGGTGTGGTTCTCTGGCTTAGGGCTGTTCACTGGAACTCTAAAACTGCTTTCTATGCGAGAGCTTGTTCAGATTCCAGCTTCTCCTCCGCCATCTTCCTCCACATTCCCAATAAAATATTTTTTAAAATATAAAAATAAATTTTTTCCCATCAAATTTCAAGCTGATACCATTGGAAGTTCTGAGTTCATGTTAAAGAGTGTTTTAGGAGTTTCAAGAAGCTAGTACTAAGTACAAATAACCACAATTTAGTGATAATAAGAAGAGCTCTTTTTATTGTACTATATGAACAAAAGAAAATTTCTTTTTGTTTCTGTTCACTTAGAACTCTCCTTGCCATCTGCATTGTTCCAAAGTCAAACTAATCACTTATCCTTATCTTTCTTTGGTATCTAGCTTTGGCATGTAATCTGAGATATAAGCAGTATTCTTTTTTCAATTTGGAGGCCTAGCAGGGAGGTGCTCCTTCCGGGTCAAGAGGTTAGACTGGAGGACCCAGAACACTTGCTGTGGTTTCTTTTGCACAGATCACTGAGGAACTTACTCAAATATGTTTTCAAATTCTACCAATAATTCTTATTAGTATGAGGCACTTAATTAGAAGTCACTTTCTCAAACTCCTATTTGAGTAATAAATAGAATAGGAAAAATGTTGTTTGCTATTTTTATCACTACATATCTTGATGTCTAAGTATAAAAGCCAGACTTACTCTAAGGGCCTAGAATAAGCAGAATGGCTTCTAGAGCTCAGATTATTTCTTTCCACAGAAGATGACAGCAGCAGAAACTGGCAGAAGGAAGAGAAAGTTTAAAGTCTCCTTAATTCTTAAGTTTCAATGCTCAATGAGGAATCCTCAGGACTGAGGACAGTTTAAGGACGTAACAGTTCTTGTGCTGTTTTCTATTATAAGAAGCAGACACCAGTCTCCCATCACTATTTAGGTGACACACATGAGTGGTGATCTTGGTGGGTCCTGAGAGGGTCCAGGACGGCTCTGTCATGATCACTGGAGACTCAGAATTGCTCTCTAAGAGAATGACATGGAGGAAGGTGGTAACAAGACCTGAGATAGGGTTTTGTCAGATCTAGGTGATTTGTAACAGGCACTAATGCCTTCTGACTAAGAATGTGAATATATCATCAGGGTCCGGCACACAAATTTATCATGACACGTTACCTTGCACCATTTCATAATGAAAGACAAGAAAAGATAATTAATGCCCTCTGGACATGTTTTCATCAATATTTATTAGATAAAAAGTTATAAAATCAAGTTCATGATGAGGAAAAATCCCAGATGAAAACCAAATTTCAGGGGCATTTACAAAAACTGTTGTTCTGTATATGTCATATGTGACAAATTATTAAAACTTAAAGAAGCTGCGTACGTTAAATTAATTCTTTTTTACTACTGCTGCAACTTTCTTTTACATTTCAACTACTTAATAAAAAGAAGGTAGGCCAAGCATCACCAGTGGCTCACATCTAGCTTTAACTCTGCCTATTAAGAAGGATGAGACCTGTGGAAAGTGGATTGAAGCTACCCCAGGCAGGAAAATCTGTGAAATTTTATCTCCAATTAACTGTTCAAAATCCAGAAATGGATGTTTGGTTCAAGTTGTAGAGAGTTAGCTATAAGTAAAATAGCCTAAGGTCAGCTACCTGAGTTCAAACCCCACTATACTCACACACACACACACACACACACACACACACACACACACACACACAACCTATCTCAAAAATAACCAGTGACCAAGGACCAGAAGAAAGATAATATTTTTTCTTTATTTTCTTTCATTTTTTGTCATTTTTTCATTTATCTCTCTTTGGGAAGGTAAAGGGGGCATAGCAATGGAGAGACAAAGGATGAACAAATGCAGCAGTGGCACTCAGTTGAGACTATGTTGAAAGTGCACTATGAAACTTGTTGGTGGGGAAGGAGGGGAAAACTGGAGGAGAAGCAGGGAAAGGGTGACATTGTCCAAATAGAAATATACTCATTGAAGTAGAGCTTTGGCTCAATATGAATGCCATTCTTCAGCAAAAGGGCTCAGGAACACTGCCCAGGCCATAGGTTCAAGCCTCATGACTGACTATATCAAAAACAAAGACAAAAATAGGTAGTCATTACCAAACGTATCTAACAAACCTTCTACATCACAGTAATAAGAAGAAGAAGAAGAAAAAGGAGGAAAAGATGAAGAAGAAGAAGAAGAAGAAGAAGAAGAAGAAGAAGAAGAAGAAGAAGAAGAAGAAGAAGAAGAAGAAGAAGAAGAAGAAGAAGAAGAAGAAGGAGAAGAAGGAGAAGAAGAAGAAGAAGAAGAAGAAGAAGGAGAAGAAGGAGAAGAAGGAGAAGAAGGAGAAGAAGGAGAAGAAGGAGAAGAAGAAGGAGAAGAAGGAGAAGAAGGAGAAGAAGGAGAAGAAGGAGAAGAAGAAGGAGGAGGAGGAGGAGGAGGAGGAGGAGGAGGAGGAGGAGGAGGAGGAGGAGGAGGAGGAGGAGGAGGAGGAGGAGGAGGAGGAGGAGGAGGAGGAGGAGAAGAAGAAGAAGAAGAAGAAGAAGAAGAAGAAGAAGAAGAAGAAGAAGAAGAAGAAGAAGAAGAAGAAGAAGAAGAAGAAGAAGAAGAAAAAGGAGAAGTTAATAAAAACCAAACCAATGAGAGACAATCTAAGAGAGCAAGGTAAGGGGTGATATTTCCAAAAAGAAATATACTCATACCTGACTTATATGACTATAACCTATGTGTAAATTACCTTTATCATAATATAAAATTTAAAAAACAGAAATATAGTGCTGGAGGCATATCTGAAATGGAAGATCATATTAATATGCAATACCAATTTCAAACCCCATTATCAATTTCCCTTTCAAAAATGGCTCTTCTCATCACTTGTACTTTCCCTAGCTTATGAGATGGTGTGCAAACAGTTAAAGTGTGAGGAATGATTCATACATACAAGAGGAATTTAATAGTACCTGTAAAGAGCAGTACTTGCTAGAACACATGTTGACTAGGACACATGTTGATACCATGTTTTCTGAAATATATAAACCTAGTTGAGCTTGCATAGAGGATCCACTCTATCCATGCTGTGGATTCAAAGTTAACTAAAGTCTCTGGACCTCAAATTCTTCATAGGTAACAATAGTTATCTCACAGGATTATGAGACCTGGATGTCATTAAACATGGTGTGGGTTGTGTCTTAAGTGTGTGTGCAACACTCAAACACTGCTGGGGCGAGTAAAAACTGGCGTGATGTTTACCATATTACTTAACAGTAATACAACACCTACTACAAACTCACGCCTATAATCCTACTTATAAAAGAGGCTGAGGCTTCAGGATCTAGGTTCTATGTCAGCCTGGACCGGAAACTGGATGAGACTCATCTCCAATGACCTCTAAAAAGGTTGGAGCTTCGTTCAAATGGTAGAGTGCTAGACTTGAGCATAAATCTCAGGACAGTGACCAGGCCCTGAGTTCAAGCCCTAGGGCCAACACACACACACACACACACACACACACACACACACACACACACACACACACACACACACAATTTTGTATGTTCCTATCACGTCACTTAATATTTTTCTCTTCGAAGCCCACCAGTTGTTGTTGTTTTTGTTGTTGTTGTTGTTGTTGATGATGATGATGACAAGGACTTGCTGTGAAGCTCAGGGTGCTATTAAGCTTACAATACCCTTGGGTACTGGGATTACAGGTATGTGTACCATACTTGACTTTACTCATTAACTGTACTTATAACATTTTTCTGAAAGAAATTCATTCAAATTCATGAAGATACTATGGCTTAAAGTTGTTCACACTAATTTTCAAGTGTACAAAATGTAAATAATATAAGTGGATATAGTACTATCCTACCACATGGTAATTCCAGCCAAGACTCAGGAACCTGACACAGGAGAATAAGGATTTGAGGTAAGCCTTGTCTACAATGTAGGACTCCTTCTATAAAGGAAAAAAAAAGTATAAATATTAATCTACTATGAAACATACAATATGTTAAATTTATATAATGGAACAAATAGATCATTGTTAATGAAAATAAAATGGCTTTTACTAGAAATGAGGAATCAAATGTGCTCACCGTGTAGGTGAGTTAGAAAGTTCTTACCAAAAGCTACATACTTTTCTTGTTTTCTATTCTTCCAAAATTGTTTGCTTTCCAGAATCATGCCTTATCTTTCCTTGCTGGTTTCTTTAGCTTATTTCATACATGCCCACAGCGTCTTCAACTATCATTTATTTATGTGAAGAGCTTGCAAATATCTCTCTTCAGTCCAAACTTCTGGTATGCAACTCTCATCCATATATTCAACTACCATAAATACTTGTGAAACAGTAATCCTGTCTTTCTATTACTGGATATTAATGTGTCAGTAAAATTTAGGAAAATAAAGGAATAGCATCAATAAATATAACTGATGATTGTAATAGTAATGTTAAACATTACTACAATGCTGATTATTTTCTGAGCAATTTAATATAAAGCTCAAGGAAAGCAACGTTTTTGAGTGCTGATATTGGGGTTTAAACTCAAGACCTTACCTTCTCACTTACGCATTTTCCCTCAAGAGCGGTGTTTTACTCTTGAACCACAGATTCCCTTCAAAATTTATTTTGGGGATTATTTAGATAAGAAACTCATGGTCTTTCCTTCTTGGGCTGGATTTAAACTTGGATTCTCAGATCTCAGTTCTCTGAGTAGATAGAATTACCAGTGTGTGCTAACAATGTTCAGTTTCAAGGAGAGGGCAAGTTTCTGATTTCAAGCTCCAGGAATAGCACCAAAACATATGACATATAAATATACTGATAAACTAGGAAGCCAAACAAACCAAATGTGAGTATCTAGATGGGCGACAGACTTAATAGCATTATTATCACTATTACCTTTCCTAGCATTTTGAATAACCTGAAATTATGGATTAAAGTCATAGCTTAGTTGGTAAAGTACTAGCTAAAGAGCAACAACATCAAACACCAAGTACAAGTCTCAGTCTCAAACTTTAAATGAAATCTGAAATGATTTTTTCCTTAAATGAAAAATGACCATAGGATACCCCTGATACCTAAATGTATGGTTCAAAGAAGAAAATTGGAAAATGTTCAGGAAGACAGAATTTTAAATCTCAGTGATTACCATATGGACAGTAGATCAGACCATGTGTAACTTCATAATACATGCAGTAGGCTACATTAAGGACTTAAAAATTGTACACATTTACACTCCTCAAAAAAAAAAAAACACAACTTACCAGGACACTGGGAATTCACATATGTAATTCTAGCTTAGTGCTCTGCTACTTGAGCCACAAACTCCATTTCCAGCATTTTTGGTGTTTAGTTGGAGATAGGAGTCTCACAGATTTTCCTCCCCTGGCTAGCTTTGAAACAAAATCCTCAGCTCTTTGCTTACTGAGTAAGCTTGAACTGATACTCTTATTTTATTATTCTATTCTTTTGCTTTTCTATGGATATTTAAGTATCATTTTGTTAAGTGGCAAAAAAAACCCTGCTTTTGAACACAGCAGAGAAAATCAATGAAAATAAAAGCTGTGTCTGAATAGATCAATAAATGGATATATATTTTAAAAGACTGATCAAATACAAAATAACAAAACAGAGAAGAAACCAGTTACCAATAACCAAAACAAATGAGTACTTTATCAGAAATCCTACCGTTATAAAATTTAAAAGTACAGTAATAAACAACTTCAGATGATTTATTCAAAGATGAAACCTATCAAACCTACTTAAGGAAGAACGAAAAAAAAATGGAATCTACACAAATTTTCTTAATTTACATTTAAATGCATTGCAATCTATAAAACTCTAGGTACTGATGAATTTATTATTGACTTTCCTAAAACTTTGAAGAGATCATTTTGATTCTACAAAAATATTTCCTTAGAAAGTGAGGAAATACTATTTGCCCTCTTAAAAGTTTCTCATAAAAAAATATCTGGCTGAATTTCGTCTGGAATTATACTCTATGTACTGAGCAATTAAGGAGAATTGTTTCAGGACATTGAGTCTTCTAATCATTAACTACTTGATTGTTCATTTACTTACTCCTTATTTTTTTGTATAACATTTGAAAGGTTTTATAAAATCCATTAAAGATATACTTCTGAATTGGAAAACCTTTTGGAGGGAATTTACTCAAAGCACAATGATATATTTTAGGCATCTCAGTATTTAGAGCTGTGAGTATGAAATCCATGAATAGTATAACTTGTCTTTAAGGAAGTTTTTAATACATAGAGCATAACTAAGAAAAATTGTAGTTGATAGAGTAACTAAGGGAGGCCAGGACATGGCCAAGTGCCTCTATAGGAAGACAAAGCTTGGGATGTACCCTGAGGGAGAACTCTCCTGTCTTGTTCTGTCCTGTCGAGCTACTTGTCATGTATTGGGTGCCTGTACAGGGAGGGCTGGCACTGCTCTCACAGCACCATGAACATGGTCAGCTTGCCGCCATCCACGGCCAGCAGCAGAAATCAGATGAAGTGGAGCAGGGATTGGATGGAGGGTGGCCGGTGCTTGATGGGTGTTGCTTCTGTGCATACATGATGAAGACCACAGACCTGGTTTTGTTTTCCAATAGAAAAACTACAGCACTACCTGAGCCACAAGTATGTCCACTTGCCATGGAAGCTGTGGGCCATGGAGTCCTCCACCAGCATGTTGGCACAGCCCTCACTGTCTGTAGAGTGTGGAAAGTAGTATCAAGATTCCCAGTAGTTCGGCTCTTTCCACAGGGTCAGGGCTCAAAATGGAAGGAGCTAAGGGTGGCCCATTTCCAGGAACCCCAACTGGAACAGTTCAGGGCTCTGGAGAAGGGGCCCATCAACTGAACACCCAAACCAGACACTACATCCATTTCTGCCTACTTCAGGGACTCCAACACCTGCATGGACAGCTCTGCTGTGCTGTTTTGCTGGCCATGAGGGAAGAACAAAAATATGCTCCTGAGCACATGAGCTCTTGGGCCTCAGAGGGCTTGCTCTGGGACATGTACCTGAAGAAGATGGTCGAGTACATTTGGTGTGCCCCATACTGGCTGCCTTTCTCCATGCAGCTTAACTTGCATGTGATTGTGGGCTTCATTGTGGGAGCCTTCCTGCTCCACCATCGCTGCTGCCAATGTAGCCCAAATAGTATAATCTTTAGAAAGACTAGGCCAAAGCCTGAGAATATTAATGCAAGGAACTGGGTACATCAAAGAAGAGGGTGGGGAAAGGGTAGACAAATGAAGAGAGGAAGGGGCAGAATGTAGTCAAGCTCATTGGGAGAAAGTGAGGGAATAGAAGATGCTGTATGAAAGGAAATGTTCTCATCTGACTTATGCAAATGAAATCCCTCTACACAACCTCTTTAAAATAACTATAATCAGCTGGGCACAGGCCACTCAGGCCTGTAATCTTACCTACACAGGAGGCTGAGATCTGAGGATCTCAGTTCAAAGCCAGCCCGGGCAGGAAACTCCATATCACCCTTATCTCCAATAAACCACTAGAAAACAGGAAGTGGCACTCTGGCTCAAGTGGTAGAGTGCTCACCTTGAGTGGAACAGCTGAGGGATAAGGCCCAATCCCAGAGTTCAAACCCCATGCCTGACAATAAATAAATAAATAAATATAAACTAAATTAATTTGCTGAAAGGGAATTCATTGTCTATACTGCAAAACTAAGAAAAATAAGGGAATGGTGGGTCAGAGGGGGGTGTGATTATTGTAGGTGTGGCACAAATCAATATGCACTGTATTCATAAACTGCTTTTGTTATATGGCAACTTCTTTGTACAACTACTGAAAGATAATTGACAAATAAAAATAATAATTGAATACATGTAAGATAAGGTACAGGAGAAAGAAATGGTTGATAGATACTTCTGATATAGAACAGGGCTTCCTATTACATTGGGACCCTATAGAAGAACTCTACTGTTTTGTAATATTTCAGAATAAGATGAGATTCATAAAGCATAGTTCATCATGATTTTTCAAAAATAATTTAAATAGTTGTTAATAACCCAACAATACTAAATTCCTATATTATCTACATGAACAAAGGTAATTTATTATCATGGTTTGAAAGAAAAATCTATGGAAACACTTTAATTTTTGCTAAGTTATGAAGCTTGAACTCTCGGCCTGGACACTACCCCTCAGCTCTTCAGCTCAAGGCAAGCACCTTACCACTTGAGCCACATAGCCATTTCTGGTTTTCTGGTGGTTAATTAGAAATAAGAGTCTAATGCACTTGCCTGCCCAGGCTGGCTTTGAAGCGCAATCTTCTGATCTCAGCATCTTGACTAGCTAGGATTACAGGTGAGGGCCACCGATGCCTGGCAAAAATTCTTAATTCCAATTAATAAGCAGAAACCCAGAACTTGAGGCTTTGCTTAAAAGGGGGAATACAGGTAGAAAGTGTAAAGCAAATACTAGCAGAAAGGCAAGCAGAGAATGAGAGAGAATGAGAGGGAAGGAGAGAAAAAGGGAGAGTAAGAGAGGGGGAGGGAGAGAGAGAGAAAAATGTAAAAACAAGAAGGAACCATGGGAGGAAGCAGGCAAAAGAGTGTAATGAAGGTGAATATTATCAAAATATGTAGTATGAATATAGGAAAATATAATGGAGTCCATTATTTTGTACAATAATAAGACAATATATCTAAAAGAAATTCAATTTTGAGAGCAAATTTCTCAATTTATAAGCTTTATTTAGACAGTGAGGACATATTAGCTGGTGAGGAAGATATTATTTACATTTCACTTAGGCCCCAAACACCATCTCTGAAGATGCTCCTGTTCTATCCAGGCCAATGAAGTGGCCACTGCCAGTTTTTGCAGCAAAAAAAAAAAAAGTGTCATTCTGAGAACCAATGAGAGATAATGGCCAGACATCTGTGGCTCAAGCTTGTAATCCAAATTACTCAGGAGCCTGAGATGTGAGGATCCAACTCAGGACAAGCAGGGAAGTCCCTGAGACACTAATCTCAAGTTAAACACTACAAATAGGAAATGGAACTGTAGTTCAAGTACAAAGGCTCCAGGACAGCACTCAGGTTCTGATTTCACCCTCAGGTCCAGAAAATACATACCTATACACAGAGATACACAGACACACAGACGCACAGACACACAGACATACAGACACACACACACACACACACACACACACACACACACACACACACAGAAAGTTAATTATGTATTAGAAAACTCAGTCATATGTCAACATTTAATGCTCACAAATGTTAACTCCCACTGATTTTCACATTCTCTTAAAAGGGACTATTTACTTGGCAGATTGTCCTGCATTTTATAAAAGAATTTGTAGTCATACTTCTTTGGCAGTCACTATCACAAATTAGAATGGCAGGAGAGGGGAGGGAATGGGAAACTGTGTAGCTACTTTCCTTGTGCTCCACTGCTGGTCTTATGCTTCACTATTGGAAAGACATTAGCAGGAATGAGATGTGTCTAAAATAATTTAAAACCATTGAAATGGCCACTGATCATGTATAGACTGATTAAGTACAACTTGACATATAGAGTGAAAACCACAGGTTGCTCTATCAAGTGAAAAGCAATCTATATATGATATAATTGGTAACATTTGATGTATGTATTTTATACTCATGGACATAGAAGTTTGTACATGCATGGGAACGGTTCTGGCAATATATATCTGACAATGGAATTCTTTTGGGAACGGAATATATGGTTGTGCAGATGGAGTGGGGAGAAAATCTTAAATCCTAGATTAGAATTATGACATTTATATACAACCAAATCTATTTCTTTCAAAATTAAAAAAAGATGTACTAGCATATGAAATAAGAAAAATAGCACATAAATCTGTAGTAATTTTTTCTCACTTTTTGATTAGCACACATTCTTCCAAGGATTTGATTTGTATTTTTATGAGACTCATTTCCTCCATCACTCTCACACATCTACAGACTTTTCTCAAATCAATGTCAACATGCTTTGTTGTTCATTTTTTACATGTATTAAAAAACTACCTATTTTGAACATGTTTTCCCACCTTTGCCCTCTCTGTCCTTCTCACTTCCATTAAAACACACATATAATAGTTTTTTAGCATTCCTATATCTCATTTTAATTAAATTGCATAACAATATTATTTAAGAAATTTCACCATAAAATTTTATAAACTCATATTGAGTAATTTTAATCATACTGATGGCCTGACTCTCCCTTTCCCCATCTAGCTTCCTCTTCAATATTCAATGGATTTCGGTGAGATTCCTTTGTCATCATTGCCATGCACAGATGCCAAATAACATTTATTTATCCTTCCCTAATCCTACTAATTCCTTCAAAAATTTCCAAACATATAGACATATTCTATAAATGTATTTATATATGATTCTCTATGTGTTTACACGTTTATCTTTTAGATTGTGTATTTACATATTATAGAAAACGTGACCTTTATCTTTCTTAATCTGGCTTAAAATCACTCAACATGATAGTCTCCATTTCTATCTATTTCCCTGCAAATAAAAACATTTCACTCATCTTAATGCATGGTGTGAAGTAGAAGGGAAAGGCCTGGCTGGGCATACACAATGGAAATCTGGTTTCATGTAGTTAACATTTAATGCCAAGTGGCCAGAAAGATTACTGGTGTTAGTGCAGATGGAGGGAAGTGAGAAACCAACGGAGCCTCCAGTATGTCCAAATGTGCCTAGAGACCTCTTCACCTGGACAAAGAAGCTGGGGTGATAAGGGAAGAAATAACCAAAAAGTTTGAGCAGGGAAATGTGATAAGATAATTGGGACCCACATGCCACAGCAAAGCCAGGTAACATGAAGAATGGAGTTGACACAGACTGGGCAAAGTTTAGGTCACTGGGGTCTTTGACAAAGCCATTGAAGGCTATCAGATAATTATTGATTGAATATAAGATAGTGATAGAATACAAATATAGAGTGGAAAATTTTTATTGTATTTCAGTTTCCTTGGGTGCCATTGTTATATACTTTGTTTACTAAGAAATTATCATAACATTGAAAAAAGAAGATAAAATGGAAACTGGTAAATCAACTGGCTGTGAAAGTCAGGATTTCAAACATATGTTTGACTTCTAAAATCCCATACAAGTGTAACAGTCTTACAAGGGAACATGGGAAGCAGATTCTGCTTTTGTGTGTATAGAAAGCACTTCTTGAAGCCCACCAAGCTTGTCACACCAAAGATTGGGTTCACAAATCCCATGAGGAGATATTGTCACTAGAATCTTCTACATAGGAGGCTCAATGCAAATTGTTCATTTTTGTATTGATCTTTTGCTAACTGACCTTAAAAAAGAAAAGTAAAGCCTAATTCTGTTACAAAGATAAAGATCTCCCAGCCAAGAGAAGCCAGGCTCATATTCTTTCTGGCTGCCTGGTGATTAGTCCATTGGTTGTACTTTCGTCCTTCTGATATAACACTTCTGTGAGGTGTTACCCTGCTTTGAGAAGGCAAATCCTTGTTAGAGGCATGATTAACTTTTGAGGACAAGGATACATTGGTTAACCTTTTCTTCAGTGACATTTTAAAGACACAATGAGAGTATTATGGTTCAAGACCATTCAAGGAAATATTTTTTAACCAAGAAACCTATCTCAATCAGTATTCGCTAGATGTAGTGGCATACATCTGTCATTCCAGTTTGTATGGGAGGCATAACTAGCAGGGCTACAGTCAACAGCCCAAGAAAACCTACAATAATCTACTTAAAATTAAGTAATATTAAAAGGTCTGTCAGTTTCGTGCTTCCCTAACAAGTGTAATTTCATATGTGGCAAATCTAGGTACACTCTTCCACAGTGAATTTATAGAATGACCCAGGCTCAGATGTGTTCTGAATTTCCACATCTTACTTTCTCAGTAGCCCCACCCATTCCAGCACACACATGGGGCTGGGATGGGCAGCTTCCTCTGTTGCTGGTAGGGGTTGATGCTTTATGCAAGCAATAAATTAGTAAACATACAAACTCCCAAAGAGTATTCTGTTTTCTTTTCCACTCTGCTTCCATCCATCCAGTACTATGCTGCTCTGCCTCTCCAAGGTTCAGAAAATGCTGGTCCCTCCTCCTGGACATTCTCACATTTGATCTACCTGGAAAATACCTGTTCTACTTCCACAACCCTCACAGGATTCTACCTGTATACGTTCTTTCCTGTATCACTGTACTCCAAGCCCAAGATAATAATTCATACTACTCTTTACCTTTGTCCTTCCCAACAGTCTTCTTGGCCTGCTCTGGAACGTTGTGTAATTAGGTACTATGCATACCACTACCCTTTTACATTCTTCAGTTACCTAGAGCAAGATATGCTTTCTAAAGATATCTTCCAATATATAACAATACTTTGTAAACACTGGCCATGGTATCAAACTAAAGGCAGTTGAGTAGAAGTGTGTACTAATCACATAACATTCCTGCTATGTGTGATGCTACACATTTGTAATCCTACCATTCAAGAAGTTGATCCAGAACATCATGAGTTCAAGATCAGCCTGGGCTACAATAGATCTCAAAAATAAAAGGACAATCCTGCTTTAGTAAAGGAATTATTTTGAGGAACAACACATCTAAATGAAAATCTAAAAGGACAAACAAGGTAACACATAGCACCCTATCAATGCTCCACAGCTTACTCACCACCCACCATGAGAGATTTCCACCAGCCAGGAATAAATCTTTCAGCACAGCACAAAACAGAAACAAAAACACCCTCAGAATAATTCTTGAAACCAATTTTACCTTAAAAACATTTCTGATAAACAGGATGAACAACTTTTAGGTCCAGTACTACCAATAAAAAAGGAGAAAATGAAATATATAAAATTTTAAAAATTACAATTAGTGTAGTGGCACACCCCTGTAAAATAGTTACTTGGAAACCAGAATTCAGGATTGCATAGGGAACAATTATCAAGATCCCCGTCTCGGCTGAAAATGTAGCTTAGTGGTAGAATGATTGCCTAGGATGCATGAAGCCCTGGGTTTGATTCCTCAGTATCACACAAACAGTAAAAGAGGCTCAAGTGGTAGAGCTCTAACCTTGAGCAAAGGAAACTAAGGGACAGTGCTCAACCCTGACTTCAAGCCCCACAGCTGGGAAAAAAAGATCCCATTCGCAATCAATAAGTGCTTCCAGGTATGTATGAGAGGCATTCTAACACTGCGTTCTAACACAACCTAGGGAATCCATGATATTCATTCAAAAGTAACTGTTACAAACAGGGCTAGCTGTCTAACACTTGTCTAACAAGTGCAAGGAAATGAGTTTAATCTAGGTACACACGTGCTTGGGTACACACATAGAGTCCTACACAAAGATATTCGGATAATTGAATAATAGCATATGCACAGCAGTGGGTGAGAGAGGAACTCCACACCTTCTAGTAGATATGTGGACTGATCATAAAAACAAAAATATGTATATTTTCTCTTGATGTGCATATTATAAAATTATACACATGCTCATATGTGTCTATAAGTTGAATACATTAAGCAGCTATATGACTCTGTATGTTACATAAGCACTGAATAAAGGAAGAAAAGGTCCAAGGTTACCTCAGAAAAATTGCTGAGATATGCCTCTGCTCTCAATATATTTTCTGGTTAATTGGAGACAATCTTACAGACTTTTCTGCTTTAGGGAGCTTCAAACTACAATCTTCCAGGTCTCAGTCTCCTAAGTAGCTAGAGTTACAGGCATGCCAGACTAGAGATGTAGCTCAAGTGGAGAGCATCAACCTTGAAAGAAAAAGTTAAGGAAGTGAATAAGGGCTTGAATTCAGGCGCTAGTACTAGGGTATGTGAGCACACATATGCATACACATACACACTCACAGATTAACAAGAATGAAACTCTGGTCACCCAGCTATATTTGTATACTTTAAATTACCTGTAGATTGTGGTTTAATAATCTAATAATACAGAAATGATTCCTCAATCTTCTTCCTCTTTATCACATTAGGTGTCTTAATTACCTTATCAGGGTTTTTCCTTTTCTTTTTTCTCGTGTGTGTGTGTGTGTGTGTGTGTGTGTGTGTGTGTGTGTGTGTGTGTTATACACACACTCTGGTGTATGTATAACAATACTGAGACTTGAACTCAGTGAATTGACATGATGCTATTGCTTCTTCTCTCAAAGCTGTTCCTCTACCCCTTGAGGCACAGAACCACTTCCATCTCTTTTGGGGAGAGAAGTGTCCCACGCATTTTCTAGGCCAAGTGGGGCTCAATCAGAAGTCTTTATATCTCAGCATCATGAGTATATTTTTTTCTTATGTGCTAAAATCATCGGGTAATAGTCATACTTAAAATTTAAAAAAACCCTCTGGGACAGCAGCCAGGGCTTGATTAATGCCCTAGGACCAGCACAAAAAATAAATGCAGTTTCTTGTGATTATTTCAGTTTACTTATTGCTACCTCTAGGATTATCATCTATGTCAAGGGTATCTGGAATGTGACTCCCTCCATAGATAAGGGATCACTCTAATTCATTCAATCAATCAAAAGTAACTGTAAATCCTCCATATATTACCTGTGTAATATCAATTAAAATTGTTAATAACCAATAAATTATAAAAAGGGTAGACAAAAAATCCATTAACATCCAAGATTTAATTCATGCTATGACACTTTAGACCTCACTCAGGAGTTTTTTTTTAAACATATTTCTATCACTATTGGTATTCTATCCACTGTGAAACTGAGGAACTGAAACCATACACTGCCTAACTTAAAGGCCTACATCAAGAAACAATTAGATAGCAGACATTGATACAAGGAAGCTGTACATTGCATATTCTCATCAGTCAATTAATACTAAAAACAATGGACACAGGCCAACCTGAGCTGAAGCTGAATATTTTGTCTCAAAAACAAAAAGTGAGGGCTGAGAATGTGTCTTAGTGGCAGAGTGCTTGCCTAGCAGCCAGGAAGCCCTGAGTTTGATTCCTCAGTAAGATATAAATAGCAAAAGCTAGAAGTGGTAGAGTGCTAGCCTTAAGCAAACAACACTCAGAACAATGCCCAAAGCCTGAATTCAAGCCCTAGGACTGGATAAAAAATGGTTAAGACAGGAAGCAGAGAGAAGAGGAATGGAATTATTTGTCTGAGCCTACATTTTCTTAGCCTTGATTAACTTTCAACTTGTGATTTATGTTTTCATTCTATTCAGTAGTGAGCTAACTAGCTTCCACTGAGTCTCTGAATCTTGGGTTATTCAGAGTTAAGAATCTTAATTTTGGTGCTGTGGATTTTGGTAAATGGAAGAGCACTTGCTGGCAAGTGCCAGGCCCTGGGTTTTGTTCTCAGATTTGAAAAAAAAAACTATTTAATCTTATTTAGTTTATGACTTACTTCACAGAAGAAATAAATGTATTCACTCATTCATGGACGCACATATTGGTACATTTTCGGGCTCATTTGATAAAATTTACTATGAAAAAGCATAACAAGTCACACACTGATGGTTCATGCTTGTAATCCAAGCCACTCAGGAGGCTGAGATTTGAGGATCATGGTTTTCAGTCAGTTGGTGCAAAACCGTCTATAAGTCTCTTATCCCAACCAGTAAAAGACCAACCAGCAAAAAACTATAGCAGTGGCTCAAGCAGTAGAATGTTAGCCAAGAGCTATAAAGCTACATGGCAGCACCCAGTCACTGAGTTCATGTCCCAGCAGAACTGGCAGAAAAAAAACGAACTCGAATTCAAAGCAGCTTTATTAGGTTCAAAATAGTTCATAATCATTGAGAATAATTTGCTATTTGGGGCCAAACAAAACAATCATTTTTCTACTAATGACACAGAATAAAACACTCCTTAATTAGTTCTAAATCATGTAGGATTTCACTATGTGGAAATGTACCTTTTCTAATGATAGCAGAAAACTTCAGTATTACTGTATATATTATATCCCAGGACTGTAAAACATATAAAATTAGATTTGTGCTCCATGGACCCAGTTTCATGATTCATAAAAGAGTATCTTCACAGTACTTAAAGTTTTTATATACTCTACACTGATCCTTTTTCCATACTGTATTATTATTGAGCACAACATAATTGTTAGTAAGCCCTGCCTTTTCATTGGAAAATTCCCAATGCTGAACTTTCTAAACTTTCCTTTCTTTTATAAAGCAAATAAAACTATGATGGTATGTGAATATCATCAGTAGAAAAGTAAGTGAATGTCACCTCTACAATGCTCTGGACCTGCTTGATCATCTCACCCAGCTGCAGTTCTGTGTTCTTTCAGGCATCCTTTCAGGCTGATTGATCTTCTTAGTGCCCAGGTTAGGGTGCCCAGTAACTTCCCTCCAGTCTCCACGGTTAGCTCGTGGTTGTTTCTTCATTGCAGAAAATAGATTTCTCTATTCTACAAAAAAATTAATGTGATTGGGTCAAGCCTCTACTGTCATAAAGATTTTATTGTACGTTAGTCCATATTTCCTCAGAGAATTCCCTAAATATTCAATTAATGGGAGGAAGGGGCTTGGAGGGAGGGAGGGAAAAGAAGACACTATACAAAAGGAAATGTATTCATTATCTGACTCATGTAATTTAATCCCTCTGTACATTCTCTTTATAATACCAATGTAGACATGGCCACCTATTCACCTAACAAAACTAATATGTTACACATATTGAGAAGACAGTATACTCCCAAATAAAGTGTACTTAAATCATGTGCAAGGCCGCTCCGGCCCTTTTGCCTCTGCCACGCCTGGTCCTTTTCTCCAAGATGGGGTGCCAAGGGCACTGCCTCCTGGGTTTCAAGACCGCTGCTGTGAGGATCTGTGGGCCACAGGTCAGCATCTCCAACACTGAAGTTGCAGAATGGGGCGGGTCAGCGCAGCTTGTTATGGTCCACAATTCTGTTGCAGTGTGAAAAGGAGGAGGGCTGCACATGAGGCCTCTGGTGCCAAGCACCCTGCTAAGGCTAGAGTCCTTGGAAAGCCATACGGCAGCAGGGTGCAGCCACCAGGCTGTGAACCTCCAAGCTGGCAGTGGAGACCAGACAGCAAGGCCTCAGGGACCTGGGCACCTTGGCTCATCACACCACACCTTGCCCAGTGCCTCGACCTTGCAGCTGCTGCCTGAGGTCTGGTCTTTGGGCCCTGCCCAGCAGCTGGGAGTACCAGATGTTACTCAGCAGCCTGAGCCCCCCGCTGCCAGCTGAGCACCCAAGGACTGGATTCTCCACCAGGTCAAGCGCCTCTGGGAGACAGTCAGTGACTGTACACATGCCGACCTCATCTGGGTGGCCTGTGTGAATTTCTGGCTGCCTGCAGGATGAGCAAGAGGCCTGGCAGAAAATCCTGGCCTGCCAGCGGCTGCCCTAAGCCCCTTCGCTCAAGGTGGAGCCCATGCACCTGCGCTGCAGGGACAATGAAGGTGATGGCAGGCAAGGAGATGCAGCAGCAACACCACTGCTACCTCCATGCAGCCCACAGAGCACCCAGGGCTGCCCGCAACATCAACCCCCTGGGCTGTCTGCTCCTGAACTGAGGCTGCCCATACAAGCAGTACTCACTTTTCTCTATGTATGCCCTGTCCCTGCCCAATCCCCAGGTGTCACTGCCTCCTCTGCCACCTTTGTCCTGGACACTCAGCTGCCATAAGGGCCCCTCATAGAGTTCATAGTGGTTGAGGGCGCTTTTGCAGGACAGCCCCCAGGAAAGAGTGATAGGATACTTGAGTCTGTGGAAAAAGGTATTCCACACATATTTTGATAGAATATGAAATCAGATGAAAACAAAAATTATCAAATTTTAAAAAAGAAATTAACCAGGCATCAATGGCTCACAGCATTTATCCAAGCTCCTCAGAAGACTGAGAGCTGAGGATCAAGAGTGGAAGCCAGCTTGGGTAGGAAAATCCCTGAGATTCTTATCTCCAATTATCTACAAACAACAACAGCAGCAGCAGCAGCAGCAGCAGCAGCAAAACCCCACAAGTAAAGCTGTGGCTCAAAATGATAAAGTGTTAGTCCTGGGCATGAAGCTTCAGGACAATGCCCAGGCCCAGAGTTCAAGCTTGATGATGATCCCCCTTCCCCAACAACAACTACAACAAAAATAACAAAAATTAAAATTAAAAAAATATTCCAGTGACATCCTCTAGACCAACTATATGTTAAACATCTTGCATAGTATCCACATGCTCACTAGGAGTGTGCTGTAATATTCTAGGACAGGGTCAACAAACATGTTTTGTAAAGAGTGGGCCATATGGTCTTCAATAATAAATACTCAACTCTGCCTTGCATCATGAGAACATACAAAAGTTAACGTGGAAATGGAAGGATGAGGCTAGGTTCAAATACAACTTTATTTATAAAACTGGGAGTGTCTCATGTTTGATTACAATATTCGGATTCTTGATTTTAGGTTACAAACACCAGTCCATAGCCAAGATCCAGAATATTCCAGTAGTTTGTTTCATTTATTTATATTAATTACAAAAGATGTAATAATGTAATTTTAAAAAAGAAAGCACTCAATTGCAATACAATATGTTCTATTTGATCACCTGAACTGAAAAACTCATCTACTTAGAATAGTCAATTGCTAGATTTTTCAGATTTACTAAAAATAATTTGCAAAGATCTTAAGGTAAACAAAAAAATCTAGGAAACGTTACTCTGACATATTATGAAAATATATCCCTAACTCGGTTCTACTTTTCAATAACTTAGAGCAAATTGGGGAATCCATCCAAGAGAGTGAAATTCTGAAGAAAGACTTGTCTTCTATACACTGCACTGCAGCTCCTTGATAAGAAACCAGGGATCACCAAATATCCACACTGCTTTTCACACTGTAATTCCCCCTCAACAGACTACCAGCACATAGAAGAATTTTCACCAAAACCTGAGTGCCTCACTTCTTTTGTGTATTTATATGCACTATCCTAAGGCTTTAAGTCAAAACCTTGGTTCTGTCCCAGAGCTTTTCACTGTAGGCTAGCCTTATACCTCTTCCAGCTTTCTTTGGCAGTGAATTGGAGATGAGAGTTTCACAGACTTTCCTGCCCAGGCTGACTTTGAACTGAGATCCTCAGATATCAGAATTAAAGGTAGAATTAAAGGCATGAGCTACCAGTGCCCAATAAACTGCCCTACTTTTCTTGATTGTTTTTATTTTGTTTGAGATCAGGACTTGAATTCAATATCTGACACTTTTTCTCACTAGGTATCACTCTGCCACTTGAGCCATATATCCAGCAATCATTATTTTAAATAGCTGGAAATCATTAAATTTTCTTAATATAGTCTGTACAATTACTGTTGTTCTAAAACTCATCCTAATCAAAAAAGTCTTATTTATGGACCTTAGAGATCATCTGAGCAAATTCTCATAATATTGCTTCTAATTGCTTATCACTTTAGGAACATGATTTTTTAAATTATTGTTTTACATAGCACAGTTGTCATTAAACAAAGCAGTTTATGAATACAATATGCCTTGATCAATGCCACCACTTTCAACATTCTCATTAATCCCTCCCCTTCACACACCTTCCCTCACTCTTCTCAATTAATGGTAGGATATTTACTGGAATTCCCTCTGCATTTTCCCCCTTTCCTCCTTTTCATTCTCCAACCTTTCCTCCCTTCACCCTACTTTTGACTACTTATGACCCTATGATCCAGCTACTCTACTCCTGGGGATTTACCCAAAAGATTACAAACCAGGATATAATAAAGCTTTCAGCACAACCATGCTTAGTGAATCAGCCCAAATGCCCCTCAAGAGAGAAATGAATCAAGAAAATGATGAATATTGACCATTTGTATCTCTCATATCTCATTTTTTCTGCTGGTATCCCATTGACATTGTATAGTCTCTGTACTGCAGTGAGCAACACGTAGAAACTGAGGTAAAAGATTTTCAGTGTTATCTGCCAGCCATAGATTCCTTGATGTGAGTTCTCTGCTCACTCTCTTTGTCTGTTCATGCCTTTGAGTGCTGACTCTACAGATTCATGTGTACTATTTGCTACACAGAAAAGAGATGAACCACTTGTGCATACATATATATATACATAAATATATGTACATACACAACACATGCATATATGCATGCATATGGGTATATATTGGATACTTAAGTACATTTTTATCCTTTCTAGAATTGTGGAGCTAGTAAAAATCACATGCATTTTTCTTCCTTTTCAATTCTTTCAAAGCCTAAAAAACATTGTCTCTTTTGAGTAACTAATTTTAAAGAGAATGTCACCATCTGTCACGTGTCAGTGGCCTTGAAATTAAATGTTCAAATGGGACAATGGCTTTTTGGTGGGAGAGGGGAGTTTTGTATTCAGAGGGTTTTGTACTCAGAAGATCTGTGCTTGCTAGACAGGACTTAGATAGTACAACAGCTAGCAGTCAACTCCTTTTGACATACTTCTAGACATTTTGTTTATTTGAGGTCTTGAGCTTTTTACCCAGGGCTGATCCTAGATTGATTGAGACCTGGCTACCTATGTCTGCCACATAAGTAGCTAGGATTACAGATGTGAACCACTATGGCCAGCTCATTTTTTGAGATGGGTGTCGTAGCAGTTTTTTCTCTGGCCTGGCCTCAGATCATGATCCTTTTTTTTATTTCTGCTTCCCAATCAGGTGGTATTACAGATGTGGGATACTATACTTAATGCACTTGACACCTTCGTAACTAAAATTTCTTCTAAAATTTCAAGCAGGATGTAAGACTTTTCATACTCATTATATGTAACCATGAAGAATATTAAATAAGACATAATAAAGGGGTTATAATTTAGATTATTTTAGTCACAGTGATAAAAATACCTGAACACTTTTTAAAATTTTTTGGAAAGTAGTATCTTGTAGGACCAAATAATGCATCTAACTGTGATCTCAAGCATCTTTTATTTAATAGGATTCCATGTACTTGGTGCCATTGGTGGTTCATCACTCCCAGGTGTTCTACAACCTCTATCCTCTCATAGCATTTGCTTTCAAAATCATCTGTGAAGGTGTTCAGCTGAAGCAACAACTGGCTATCAAAGCCCACTGATTGCTATCCATTCTTTGTAGTGCATCTCCATTCAAAAACCCCTAAAACGCATGCCCAAGGAGCACAAACACCTATATCCTGAATGGAAAACTGTCCCATTGAGTGGATTTCCCCCTAGCAGATGCAATGCTCACAACATTAATCACTGTGAGCAGCATTTTTCTACCCTTTCCATGTCCCATAAGGATGCTGCTTGGAGTGGAGATTCTGGCCGTTACACATTTGTGAAAAGGAGGACATATGTCAAACAGATTGAAAAGTTTGAGGGTGTACAAAAATAGATGGAAGCTACAAGTCATTGGAACAAATATCAGGACCCCTCTCTGGCCAGGAGTTCCTCTGAGGGTCAGTTGGGAGAGCTTTGCAAGTTTCTAAACTACCCTGAGAGCTCATGGAAACAATATCCTGGGAAACAGAAATTATGTACTCCAGACAGACTCTTTATGCCCTTAAGGAGTGTCACAAACATACACAGCTTCTCTGTTCCTTGGGGGACTGTCAAGACTCCTAGAGAAGCTTGGATAACTCCAACTTCTATACTAATGTGAAAACTGCACAAGGCCAACCTTCTTTTTGTTGTGCTTAGTAATTGTGCACTTTTATCCAGGAAAGTTCTGGCATTTCCTATGCAGACATCTGAGGGGAGCATAAACAAGTGTTAGGTGTTTTGTTACTAAAGCTTGCATAGATTTTTTTTTGGGGGGGGGGTTGGTCATGGGGCCTGAACTCTGGGCCTGGGCGCTGTCTCTCAGCTCTTCAGCTCAAGGCTAGCATTCTACTACTTGAGCCACAGTGCCACAGCTTCTGGCTTTTATTTTTTGCTTATGTGGTGCGGAGCAATCGAACTCAGGGCCTCAGGCATGCAAGGCAAGCGTTCCACCACTGAGCCACCTTCCCAGCCCAAGATAAGTTTTTTAATGTGCTGATTCTGGGGTTTGAACTCAGGGCCTCAGCACTGAGTTTCTTTTTCCCCAAGGCTACTAGTAAAATTGGAGCACAAATCTCTTGAAATTTCTGCCAAACAAACTCCATAACTAAGATCTCAAAGACAGGTAGAAATGCAAGCATTAGTCACTTAAGTATTATATCATGTACTCAAGTTAGAATGTGACAGGGAATAACAAAAATATCTATTGATACTATTATCTTTGATGATGAAGCCATTCTCCTCCTCCATTTCCTTAAAGCCTGAAAGGTCATTTAAAGTAATAACATGGCTCCTTTATCTTCAGCATTTCTAAGGGTAAGTACACTGCCCACAAACAACTAGTTTCATGTTCAATTATATACACACAAAATGAAATATCATGGAGAAAGCAACACATATATATTTGCAAAAAGATAAAATGACTTATTCCTTATTCTCTTACTCAAAAGATCATTTGCCATGAAATAGATTGTCCTTGAAAAAATCGTGTTTAGTATGTCAGAGTTAGAGAGACAAAGACATATGTTTTCTCTCTGTGGAAGTTAGATCTAAATTATAAACATTCATGAAAAAACATATTCAGGGTCCTAGGCATACATACAAGCTGAATAAATTCTGGTATACTCATGGAAGATTGAAAGAGTGTAACTCCTTTAAACAACTCAGAGTTTAACAAACTGAATACCAGGAGGCTGAAACATGTGTTCCATATGTGGAGAGTGGGAGGAGGTCAAGGGGCAGAGGATGGTGATTGGAGGGAGAAAAGGTGGGTAACCAAACACAGTCCTAATAGTCAATGTATATCCGTGAATATAAAACCAGGTAACTTGAGAACATAGAGATGGGGTTGGGAGATATGTGGGAGAAGGATGAATGCAATGACATTGATCAAGATGCATTGTATTCAAAAAGTGACATGCTGTCAGTAAAAGTCCTTTGTAAAAGAAATTAAATAAGAAAGTCATATAAAAAGTAAGTCACACCCCATGTCTACTGGCTCAAATTTCCTCCTCCAAGTGATCTGTGAAAAGAGCTCAGCTGCTTTCAGATAATTACCTCAAGTTTCTTCAGGAGGAATTTCATTTGCACTGCAGAACTCAGAGAGTGCTCAGGCCACATCTCTGTGATTTCACCTTCCAAATCATTCATCCAGGTCATCATTTCTGTGACTCTCCACATGATGGAAATTTCTCCATTGGAAGCCGCAGCAACAGAATGATTTTCCCTTAATTTCTGCAGTTGACAAGACAAGTCAGGATATCACAAAGGAGTTCTCATTTGATAAAAGGTCTTGCTACCATAATTATGCAGGTTACCCACAAACCCAACACAACATTTAACCTTAAAATACATGACCCGCCCCTCCCACACCCAGCAATGATATAAAACTTTTACATAATGTAGCACAGTACCAGATACTATGAGAAAAATGTAAATCTTATTTTGCCCTTAAGAAAGATCTCATTAGAGTTCAGTGAAGTAACTAAGACCTAGATTAAGTGATGCCACAGAAAAATAGTGTCAATAAAAATTGTTGAATTGGAAAAAAATATTTTAGAAGATTTGTCAGCTAACAATCAAATGCTGATTCAAATACCAAGATCTCCCTGTATCAGTTGAAGCACTGGTGGGCTTTGGAGAAAACATCCCTAACATCAAACCCAGAGCTTCCAACTACACAGGCTACAGCAGAAAGGGAGTCAGGGCAGAATCCTAGCCATAGCCTTCCTTTTCTTAGATTCTCTATAGCACATGCTCAGACTAATTTGGCACCATGAATGTGTGTTCTTGCACATTGTGTACACACATAAACACAAATCCTCCCACATAATTAGGATCTCATGAGAATTTAGATGGGAGCCCACTTATCTCATATATGGACATGAGATAATGACCTATGAACTTGGTTAGACACTGACCAGGAAGATGGAGATCTGGAGGTGAAGCTGAAGAATCCCTTGAACAAGACCTCTTTGTAGCAGGTGAAGTGCTATTTGAGGAGGGTGGCAGAATCCCCAGATTCAAACCCATAACCAAGTCTATAGAGGCCAGGAAGGGACATGGGGCAAACACCAAGCCCTAGCCTTCCTTCTCTTAGTCCCACTGTAACACATTATCAGGTAAATCTGACAACAGGTAAATGAGAACCTCTGTGTGTGTGTGTGTGTGTGTGTGTGTGTGTGTGTGTGTGTGTGCATGCGTGCGTACACACACACACACAAACTTCACGCATGATTCTGTACACTCTGGGGGATAGGGCCCCCCTTACCTCAAAACAGGGGCTTCCTGAGGGTAGCACATCACTACAGTCAGTGTATGAAAAGTTTGGTGAAGGCAGCAGACTCAATGGCTCCAGCCCCATCGCCACTCTCAGTTGACACAATGGACGCAAGCAATCCCCAGCTATGCCTGAGAAGAAAGCCCAGGTTGTCAAACAGCCCCCACCTTCCTTCACAATGGACTCTAAAGCATACATTCATTCCTATCTGAAGCTACATGTGTACAACTGCGTAACCCTTCATCGTGCCTCAGCAACCACACCAGGGGAAGGGCAATCTTACCTCAAAATGGGGCTTCAAGACACTTGGGCACATGTGTTCCAGCAAGATGGAGATCTGAAGAGGTCTTTGGACACCAAGTCCCTCCAGCAGTTGAGAGACCACTTGGGGGTGGGTGGCAGTGTTAATGGCTCTAGAACTACAACCACCAGTGAATGTGTGAACCCCACACTACAGGTTTTAGTAAGGTGGACTCTAATCCCCAGCCTTCCTTCTCTGGTGACTGCCACAGTCTATGTCCAGACCAACCTTGTACCACATGCATGTGCATGTGCGTGTGTATACTTAAGTGTGCATTTCATGGACATCCTTTCAACCACTCATGTTGAGAGAACAGAGGCTTGGAGAACAGGGTTGAGGGACTGAGGGCAGTGGGAGGAGGGTGGGCAAGGTGGCAGGGGAGCTGGGGAGGCTGTGGAAGGTGAGGGTGGGGAAATAGGAAGGACCGGGTAGAATGGACAGGTCCACTAAATCCACTTAACTCAAAATAGGATCTTCCCAGGATGGATCCCACAGGGAACTGGAGCTGAGGGATGTGGGAGGATACTCACCTGAATCTTTGTTTTCCAAGAATGGTAAGTGCAGTACTGACATTAGACAAAAAAGCCTTAGCCAGGAGGTGAAGTGGGGAAGACTTACTCTAGGCCTTCCTTCTCTGGCAGCTCTCACAGACCTTGTTCAAGAAATTTGGCATCACTTCCAAGCATGCTATGGGAATGCCCTGTGCATGAGTGGATGTCCACACATGCCCTCATGCATGCATCTCTTCCCATGGGAAGATGAGTAGAACTGGGAGAAGAGAGGGGAAGAGGAGCCTGGATGAGGGATGGAGATGAAAGTTGGGATAAGGTGTGGTGGGAGGTAAGGTTGGGGTCAGAAGTGAGGGTGAAGATTGGGCTGGAAGGGGACTGAGGAGTGGAGCTAGAAGTAGTAGTAAGTTTGAGGCCCGATGTGGGGTGAGAGGTGGATCTAAGAGTGAGGGTGAGGGATGAAGCCAGAAATGAATGTGAGGAATGGGACCAGAAGTGGGGATGAGGTGTGGGACCTAAGTTGGATGTGTGAGTGGGACCAGAATTGGTTTTGAGGTTGGGCCTAGAAGTAGGATGAAGGGTGCATCAGAGCATGGTTGTGAGGGGTGAGGTTGGAAGTGTGGATAGGTTGATGACAGAAGTAGGGTGAAGGGTGGATCCGATATGGTGATGGATGAGGTCAGAAATGGGGGGGTGAATAGTGGAGTCATAAGTGGGGTGTGGGTGGATACAATACTGGGAATGAGGGGTGAAGCTGTAAGTGGGGGTTGGGGTTACAGTGGGGGTGAGGAAGTGAGGTGAGTGGTGGATCCAAGAGTGGGGTGAGGGTTGAGACTAAAATGGATGTGAGGGTTGGAGCTGAAAGTAGGGGGGAGGATCTGGCCCAGAAAAGGCGGTGAGGATTTGGTCAAGTAGGGAGACAGGCCCACTTACCTGGAATCAGAGTCATCATGGGATGTCTCCAGCAGCTGGGGCCACACAAGAGGTAGGTGGAGATCTGCCTCACTTGAAGCCCTAGAGTCCCTCTAGTACCACATCTCAGAAGCAGGAGATAGCAGCAGCTTCCCCACCTCCAGCCCTACAACTGTCAGTAGATGCCAGGAGACCTAGAAACCTCAAACTACGGAAGCCTCTGTCTATGGTGACTGTATTGCCAATGTGCAGGTCAGTTGGGCATCACGTACATGCATTCAGATGTACATGCACACACATCCCCTCACCTACGCATGTTGGGGTGGCCTTGGGTCCAGAGGGACAGGGTGGGGCAGGATACAAGGTAGGCGGAGGGGGAGGGAACACGGTGGGTGTGGGCCAGGCTGTGAGGAGGGGAAATCAACTGGAGGATAGTGGAGCCTAGCAAAAGGATATGGTTCCAAGAAGAGGTTTGGGCCCACTCAACTAGAAAGAGAGTTGTGTTGGGATGGCTTCCACAGTGTAAAGAAGGATCAGTGGAGGACTTGGAGGGGACTTGAGGGATGGTGGAGCTTACCTAGAATCTGGGTTGTCCAGGAACATTTCCCGGGAGAACCATTCTGGTGAGTATATTGCCTATGTTCTGGCCAAGCATTCATCTCATACAAGCATGAGCACACATTCCCACATCCATGAATGTTAAGGTGACCTGGGAGGAGGACAGAAGGGGCAAACAGAGTGGTCCTGGGGTGAGGGAAGGAATGAGGATAGGAGTAGACAAAGCAATGTTGGATAGGTGTCTTCCCAATGTAGATGAGAGGGGTCAGAAAGAGGGGTTGGGCTCACTTCACTAGAAACAAGGGTGTATGAGGATGGCTGCAGCAGGGGTACAGCGGCAGAGTGATGGGTGGGCAAGAAGAGGATGACAGGTTGTCTCCATAGTGTTGCCTTTCTATGGTGCAGCACTGGTTTGGAATGGGCATGATTAAAACTTTCATCAATTTAAAAAAAAAATAATCAATAGATTTTTAAGTTTCCAGTTTTAAATTTCCAATTTTCCATCAGTTAGGAAGTTGAGATGATGCAAAGAAGTCTCAAAACTGTATGTCATTTAGTTCTGGTGTGTGTGGGGGGTGCCAGTCTGATGTTATTCTTCTCTAGGCCAGGACTCTAGCATTTGCCATAGTTTCACTTTCAGATCTTTTGATTATGCATTAGAAAAAAGAAATATCTCTCTTTCCTGCCTGGTCTAGTTTCAAACTACAATTCTCAGCTCTCAGGCTCTTGAATAGTCAGTATTACAGGCATTAGCCACTGCCGCCCAGCTGTGTTACCTACATTTAAATCATATGGTATGCTGAGTGTTATCCATTCATTAATTTGTGCAACAGTGCTGCCAAAAATAAATAGTAAAAAAACAAGATATTACTGAGATTTTCCTAAACCAAAAAAAAAAATAATAATGACCCACAATATGCTCAATTTAAGTGATGAATTAAAAATTATGCAGCTGTTGAACAGCAACATATATTTGGTCATTATGAGAAAAATGATTCAAATAGCCAGAGTAATCAAGATACAGAGAATAAGCAAGGTGCATGGGGGGAAGCGTTGGTTGTGGGGTTTGAATTCGGCCTGGGTGCTCTCCCCTAACACTTCTGCTTAAGGCTGGTGCTCTACCACTTGCATCACAGGGTCACTTCTGATTTTCTGGTGGTTAATTGGAGATAAGAGTTTCACAATCTTTCCTGCTTAGGCTGGCTTTGTACCTCTATCCTCATATCTAAGGCTCCTGAATAGCTAGAATTACAAGCATTATTTCCCAGTGCTGCCCTGATGTGGTTTTTTTTTTTTTTTTTTTTTTTTTATTGTGAAAATACTGTACAGAGGGGTTATAATTACATGGGCAAGATAATGAGTACATTCCTTATCAAGCATTGCAGCCTCCTCCTTTGTTTCCCCTTCCCATCCCTTCCCATCTTCCTCCTGCCCCCCCCACCCGATCCTCCCCGCTCCACCTCCCCCCCCAACCAAAGTTGTAAAGTTCGTTT
The DNA here is from genome assembly GCF_019054845.1 of Dipodomys spectabilis. Lineage (NCBI taxonomy): Eukaryota > Metazoa > Chordata > Mammalia > Rodentia > Heteromyidae > Dipodomys > Dipodomys spectabilis. The sequence goes on from NW_024871420.1 coordinate 74,352, forward strand.
TCGACATAACAACTTGTATATCTCATTGTTGCAATGGATCCACCTCTATCACTATTTAAACGATTTGTTTTCCCCTTCCCCTCCACAAATTATACAAACATCAAATACAGTGAAAGCAGGGGTTATACTGTGGGAGAAGGACATACAAAGCAACAAAGAAATAATCTTATAAGTGTGTTAGAAACAATCGCATGAAAGAAAAAATAACATGTGAATACATATCTTAGGGTTCATTTCCCTAACATCACCTTATCTGAACTTTTCTGCTTGACTCAGACATATACTAGATATTGCAAATAAGGGAAACCATGGGATCTGTTTTTTTGGGGCTGGCTTACTTCACTTAATATATTTTTTTTCCAAGTCTTTCCATTTCCTAACAAATGGAGCAATGTCATTCTTTCTGATGGAGGCATAGAATTCCATTGTGTATATATACCACATTTTCTTGGGAGGAGGATCACAAAATCCTGATGTGTTTTTTTGAGCAGTGTAAATATGTACAATTTTTAAGTTTTTAATGTAGCCCACTTCATTTAGCATCAAGTTACAGATGCTCTGATCTACTGTCTACATGGTAATCACTGAATTTTAAATTCTGACTTCCTGAACATTTTCAGGATTTCTCTTTTGAATCATACATTTAGGTATCAGATGATTCCTATGGTCATTTTTTCATTTAAGAAAAATCATTTCTGATTTTATTTAAAGTCTAAGACTGGAACTTGAACTTGGTAATTGATTCTGTTGCTCATTAACTAGTCCGTTACCACGTGAAGTATCCATTTAACCTCTAATTTCAGGTTTTTCAAAAAACAACAAAAGATAATAGGAGGATTGTAACTTCAAGAGCAGCCTAAGCTACATGGCAAGTCCCTGCCAAACACACACACACACACACACACACACACACACACACACACACACACACACACACACACACACACAACCAAAGAGCTGGTGAGTTTAGAGGAGGGGAAAGTGATATTAATAGCAGTGATAGCAGCATAAAAAAATTAGTGTGCGTGTGCGTGTGTGTGTGTGTGTGTGTGTGTGTGTGCTGATTCTAGGACTTGAAATCAGGGCCTGGGCACTGTTCCTGCAGTTTATGCTCAAGTCTAGCCCTCTACCACTTGAAGCAAACCTCCCACTCACCTTTTTGGAGGTCATTGGAGATGAATCTCATTTACTTTATTCTCCAGGCTGAATTAGAACCTAGATCCTGAGGTCTCAGCCTTTTTTCTAAGTAGGATTAGAGGAGTGAGCCTGTAGTGGGTGTTGTATTACTGTTAAGTAATATGGTAAACATCATGCCAGTTTATACTCTTTCAAGCAGAGGTTGAGTGTTTCACACAGACCTAAGACACAACCCACTCCATATCTGATGACATCCAGATCTCATAATCTTGTGAGATAAGTTTTGTTATGCTCACTTTAACTATGAAGAATTTGAGGTCGAGAGAGTTTAGTTAACTTTGAGTCCCCAGTTTGTATATAGTGGAGCCTATATTAAAGCGCAATTGGGATTGTTTATTTCAGAAAACATTGAGCCAGAATGTGTTCTAGTCAGCATGTGTTCTAGCAAGTGCTACTCTTTGTAAGTACTATTTTCTGCCTGATGGATGAACTTTCTCCTGTATGTATGACTTATTCCTCACTCCTTAACTTTGTACCACTCTCATAAGCTAGGTAAAGTACAAGTGATGAGAAGAGCCATTTTTGAACAGGAAACTGATAATGGGGTTTGAGCTTGGTATCACATACATATGATTTTCTTTCATTTGATTCATGCCTCCAGTATTATATTTGTCTGATTTTCTTCTGTATTTTTATTATAAATGTGATTTATACAGAGATTGTAATCATATAATTCAGGTAATGGATATATTTCTTTTTTAATTTTTATTTATTTTTTATTGTGAAAATACTGTACAGAGGGGTGACAACTACATGGGCTAGATAATGAGTACATTTCTTATCAAGCATTGTAGTCTCCTCCGTTGTTTCCCCTTCCCATCCCTTTCCAGCCTCCCCCTACCCGCCCCTCCCAATCTTCCCCCCACCCCCACCAAAGTTGTAAAGTTCGTTTTGGACATGACAACTTGTATTTGCATTGTTGCAACGGGTCCACCTGTATCCTTATTTAAATGACTTGTATTTACCCTTCCCCTCCACAAATTATACCGACATCAAATACAGTGAAAGCAGGGTTATATTGTTGGGGAAGGACATACAAAGCAACAAAGAAATAACCTTATAAATGCCTTAGAAACAAATGCATGAAAGAAAAAAAAACATTTGAATACATATCTTAGGGTTCATTTTCCTAACATCACCTTATCTGACCTGTTCAGCTTGACTCATACTATACTAGATATTGCAAATAAGGAAAACCATGGGAACTATGTTTCTTGTGGCTTGGCTTACTTCACTTAATATAATTTTTTCCAAGTCTTTCCATTTCCTAACAAATGGGGCAATGTCATTCTTTCTGATGGAGGCATAGAATTCCATTGTGTATATATACCACATTTTCTTGATCCATTCATCTACTGAGGGGAATCTGGGTTGGTTCCAGATCTTAGCTATAGTAAATAATGCTGCAATAAACATAGTTGTGCTGGTAACTTTAGTGTGGTCTTGTTTGTAAACATTTGGGTAAATGTCCAAAAGTAGTATTGCTCGGTCATAGGGGAGCGCTATGTGGAGTCTTTCCAAAGTGGTTGAACATGTTTACACTCCAAGCAACAGTGCAGTAACGTTCCCTTCTGTCCACATCAACTCCAGCATCTGTTGTTATTAGAGTTCTTGATTTTTGCTGTTCTAACTGGGGTGAGGTGGTATCTTAATGTTGTTTTGATTTGCATTTCTTTTATGGCTAGGGAGGTTGAGCATTTCTTCACGTATCTATTGGCCATTCTTTCTTCTTCAGAGAAGTTTCTCTTTAAGTCTTTAGCCCACTTATTTCTTGGGCAGTTGTTTCTTTGAGGATTTGTTGTTGGTGACTTTAATTTTTTGAGTTCCAAGTATATTTTAGATATGAGACACGAGTCCATTGTATGGCTGGTGAAGATCTTCTCCCAATCTGTGGGCTTTCTATTGATTTTGCTAGCTATGTCCTTTGCCATGCAGAAGCTCTGCAACTTCATGCAATCCCATTTGTCCAACATTTTTTTGATTTGTTGTGGTTCCGTGTCTCAATTAAGAAAATCTCAGCCTGAGCCAAGGAGACCTAGGGTTTCTCCTATTCCATCCTTTAATGTTTGCAGAGTGTCTGCTTTGACTCCGAGGACTTTGATCCATTTGGAGTTGATTCTGGTGCAGGGTGATAAATATGGATCTAGCTTTAGTTTTCTACAAGTAGTTAACCTATTTTGCCAGCATCATTTGCTGAAGAGGCTGTCTTTCTTCCATTCTATATTTTTATCACCCTTATCGAAGATTAGATGGCTATAAGTCTGCAGGTTCATTTCTGGGTTTTCAATTCTATTCCATTTGTCCTGAGGTCTGTTCTTATGCCAGTACCAAGCTGTTTTCATTCCTATGGATTTACAGTAGAGTTTGAAATTTGGTATTGATATTCCTCGAGCAGTGTTCTTTCCATTGAGGAGTGTTTTTGCTATTCAGAGACTTTTATTGTTCCATATGAATTTTTGGATTGCCCTTCTAGTTCCATGAAGAACTAGGTTGGAAATTTGATACGTATCACATTGAATTTGTAGATAGTGCTAGGAATTATTGTTATTTTCACGATGTTGATCTTTCCAATCCAGGACTATGGGAGTTTTTCCCATTTTCTAAGTTCTGTTTTGATATCCGTTTTCAAGTCTTTAAAGTTTTCATCATAGAGGTCCTTCACTTCTTTGGTTATGTTAATTCCTAGGTATTTTATTTTTTGTGCGGCAATTGCAAATGGAGTTGCTTTCCTAATTTCAGTCCCACTTTTCTCATTGTTGGCATACAGAAAAGCCATTGATTTTGAGGGGTTAATTTTATACCCTGCTATTTTGGCAAAGTTTTGAACCAGCTTGAGGAGTCTATGGGATTCTTTAAGTACAAGATGATGTCATCTGCAAAGAGGGAGTGTTTTACTTCTTCTTTCCCTATTTGGATCCCCTTTATGTTTCATCTGTTCTTACTGCTGTAGCTAGGCATTGTAATACTAGATTGAAGAGAAGAGGGGAGAGTTGACATCCTTATCTTGTTCCTGAGTTAAGAGGAAATCCCTTTAGTTTTTCACCATTAAGTATAATGCTGGCTGTAAGTTTGTCATATACAGCCTTTATTGTATTGAGGAATGTTCCATGGATTCCTAATTTTTCCAAATCCTTCATCATAAAGGGGTGTTGGATCTTGTCGAATGCTTTTTCAGCATCTATTGATATAACAATATGTTTCTTATCCTCGCTCCTGTTGATGTGATGAATAATATTAATTGATTTGCGTATATTGAACCAGCTTTGCATCCCTGAAATGAATCCTGTTTGATCGTGGTGTATGATTCTTTGGATGAATTGTTGAAGTCGATTCGCCAAAATTTGGTTGAGAAGTTTTACATCAATGTTCATCAAAGAAATAGGTCTATAGGTCTCTTTCTTTGATGAGTCTCTGCCTGGTTTTGGGATGAGGGTTATGATGGCTTCATAGAATGTGTTCTGTAGTGAACTTTCTCTTCCAATTTCATTGAAGAGTTGGCGGAGTATTGGTGTGAGCTCTGCTTTGAAGGCCTTCTAGAATTCTGCTGTAAAACCATCTGGTCCTGGACTTTTCTTAGCTGGGAAGTCTCTTATGGCTGTTTCTATTTCAATGCTTGATATGGGCCTGTTAAGCTGGTTTAATTCATCTTGGTTTAGTTTTTTTTTCTTCTTTTTTTATTGTGAAAATACTGTACAGAGGGGTTACAATTACACGGGCAAGATAATGAGTACAATTCTTATTATGCATTGTAGCCTCCTCCTTTGTTTACCCTGCCCATCCCTTCCCATCCTCCCTCCCCACCCAAAAAAGTTGTAAAGTTCGTTTTTGACATGACAATTTGTACTTCTCAGTGTTGCAACAGGTCCACCTGAATCCTTATTTAAACGACTTCTTTTTCCCCTTCCCCTCCACAAATTGTACCGACATCAAATACAGTGAAAGCAGGGTTTATATTGTGGGGGAGAGACATACGAGCAACAAGGAAATAATTGTATAATTGCATTAGAAACAAATGCATGAAAGAAAAAAAACATTTAAAATACATATCTTAGGGTTCATTTTCCTAACATCAACTTATCTGACCAGTTCAGCTTGACTCATATATATACTAGATATTGCAAATAAGGGAAATCATGGGATCTATGTGTCTTTGGGCTTGGCTTACCTCACTTAATAGAATTTTTTCCGAGTCTTTCCATTTCCTAACAAATGGGGCAATGTCATTCTTTCTGATGGAGGCATAGAATTCCATTGTGTATATACAACACATTTTCTTGATCTATTCAACTACTGAGGGGCATCTGGGTTGGTTCCAGATCTTAGCTATGGTAAATAATGCTGCAGCATTATTTACCATCAGCTCCATCTCCATCAGGGAGAGCAAAGGAAGGCTCAGAATCTGGGTGGGGCCATGGGAATTAAAGGGCCCCCTTCACACCACTAGCCGTCTCTAAGCTCCCATCTGCTTCCTCTGGATTGCCTGGTCATCCAGGGCAGATCAGACCCACTAGGAGTCCTGGGGCCTGCCCTATATCCTCCTGCCCAACCCAACCAATATCTGAGGATTTCTGGGGCCAGCTGCTCTATGTCCCAGTGGAAGACTTTGGGAAGGTTTCTGATAACTGGATCCAGGGGTGCCCAGGGCAGAAGGAGTGTCCAACTCCCCTCTGTCAATGGAGACAGAAAGCATGGATTGATCTACTAAGAGCTTTAGGGCATAGTCAACCACCTGTCACCACCGTCCCTGGGAGAACTGTTTTATAGTGACAGCCCTGGGGCCTGACCTCGGGGCCCTGGCGCTGTCACCCACTTTCTTTGTCTCCAAGGGAGCGCTCTTTCACCTGAGCTACAGTGCCACTTCCAGCCTTTTCTGTGTATGCAGGACCTAGGAATCGAACCCATGCTTTCCTGTGTGCTAGATGAGCACTCTACCTCTAAGACACAGTCCCAGCCTTGGATAGCTTTTTTTTCTGTGACCCCTCAGGCCTGTCTCGGGACAATCTCGCATATCTATACCAAGGCTCACACATCTATACTGAGTCTCTCACCAGCATCCTTGGCTAGACATGTTGTCCATCATATTCAGCACCTTTGATCTCTGTGCTTCCTGTCAGATCCTCCTTGTTAAGCAAGACCCCCTTTTCAAGTTCTGCCTCCAAGAAGCCCATTCCGATCACCTAGGCAGAGCTGGCGAGTCTCCACTGTGCAGGTTGCTGGCCTTGTCATACTCTGCCTTCCATTCAGTGTGGGTTGAGAGTGCACGAAAGGGAAGACCTGGATTTCAGCACCGGATTTCTGACAGCCCTGATATACCACCCAGGGACAAGTATTGTATCACACTCCATGAGAGGGGGCTCAAGGCCCGGGCAATCTGTGGGCAACAAGATGGGGCCATTTCTTTTCTTTTCTTTTCTTTTTTTAAAACAAAAGAAATAAACCATAATTTTAATTGATCATATATATATATATACATCCATTGAGGCTTTTTTGTGTGAGAAAATATTGTACAGAGTGGTTAAATTACATGGGCAAGGTAATGAGTACATTTCTTTTTTTTTTTTTTAATTTTATTTTATTTTATTTGAGAACATACTGTACAGAGGGGTTACAATTACATGGGCAGGAAAATGCATACATTTCTTACCAAGCATTGCAGCCTCCTCCTTTGTTTACCCTTCACCTCCCTTCCCAGCCTCCCCCCTCCCCCCCACCCAATCATACCCCCCCTCCCCCCCACCGACATTGTAAAGCTGGTTTTGACATGACATTTTGTACTTCTCATTGTTGCAACAGGTCCACCTGAATCCTTAAACGACTTGTTTGTCCCCGTCTCCTCCACATGTTATACTGACATCAAATATAGTGAAAGCGGGGGTTACACTGTGGGGGAGGGACATACAAAGCAACAAAGAAATAATATTATAAATGCGTTAGAAACACATGCATGAAAGAAACAAAAACATTAAAATACATATTTGAGGGTTCGTTTTCCTAACATCACATTCTCTGACTTTTTCCGCTTGACTCATACCTATACTAGATATTGCAAATAAGGGAAACCATGGGACCTATGTTTCTTAAAGCTACCAGCACAACTATGTTTATTGCAGCATTATTTACCATAGCTAAGATATGGAACCAACCCAGATGCCCCTCAGTAGATGAATGGATCAAGAAGATGTGGTATATATACACAATGGAATTCTATGCCTCCATCAGAAAGAATGACATTGCCCCATTTGTTAGGAAATGGAAAGGCTTGGAAAAAATTATATTAAGTGAAGTAAGCCAGGGGCCATTTCTTTGTGTGGGCTTGAACTGAGGATCTGGGAGCTTTCTCTCTGAGTTTTATTGTTCAAGGCTGGTGCTCTACCACTTGAGCCACAGCTCCACTTCTTGCTATTTCGTGGTTCCATGGAGAGTAGAGTCTCATGGGCTTTCCAGGTTATGACTGGCTTCAAACTGTGATCCTCAGATCTCAGCCTCCTGAGTAGCCAGGATGACAAGCATGAGCCTGAGCCCCAAGTGATGGGCACCAAAGGTTTTTTTTGCTCCTATTTATCAACTGTCAACTAGCAAGCCCAAGTTAAAATAATCAGTTACAGGGGATCAAAATCCTCTCCTAAGTCAGTCAATCCAAGGAGATAAAGTGTCTTTGGAAAAGGCTAGTCTGAATTGGCTTAAGGGTGTTTGTGTGTGTGTGTGTGTGTGTGTGTGTGTGTGTGTGTGTGTGTGTGTGTGTGTGTGTGTGTGTGAGAGTGTCTGGGATACCTACCCTCAACTCTGCGGTGCCTCATCCTTCCAGCAGGGAGTGCATTCAGAATCCTGACCACAAGGAAGGTGGGTGGGAGAGGGTACCTAAGGTCACATCCAGGAGGATGATTCAAATTCTGTCCGGCAACTGAAGCCTGGACAGATAAAGAAAAGAAGGAGAGGTTTAGGGGAACATCAAAGGGAGCCCCTTACCTTTGGCTACAAGTACCAGCAAGAAGACAGAATCCATCTTTCTTGGTAGTCAGATAAAAGGTGTATACTGTAAATTTATTTTATGATTGTGTTGGTCCTAGGGCTAGAATTCAGGGCCTGGGTGTTATCCCTGAGCTTCTTTTGTTCAAGCCTGAGGCTCTACCACTTGACCACAGCACCACCTCTGGCTTGTGTGTGGGTTTGGGGAGGGAGATATTTTATGGGAGATAAGAATCTCACTGACTTTCCTGCCTGGGTTGGCTCTGAGTCATGACCATCAGACCTCAGCCTCCTGAACAGCCAAGATGATGGGTGGGAGCCATGAGCTCCTGACTGCCACCATCCATTTATAATCCCTTAGGCCCAGTGCCGGGCCACCCACACTGCACCTCCTTGTTGGGAGTAGGAAGCAGACATGAGTGGGTTTGATAATTCAACAGCCTACCTATCTTTGAGCATTGTTCTGGGTCAATCTGATGGTGGCTTCCTCCTTATCCACAGCAATGAATTGGCTGTCACAAGAACAAATGTCCCCTGGGAGCTATCAGGTCTGGGGTCTTTCCTCTGTACCCCCCCTCACCGAAATGAAACTCCGCAGCAAAGGGTAGTAGACACGGAGTGTTTTCATGGTCTTATAGCCAGGGTCTAGACAGATAGGTGAGGGTATGGGTCAGAGACATGGGATTGTGCTAGGCAGGGGGACAAGGCGACACCTCCTCATCCACTTTCCTTCAACGGTGTAGCAGAAGGATGTGGGGAAGGACTCATGGGATGGACAATGAATAACCATCATGGTCTAGCTGGGGTACAGAGGGGCTTACCTCATAAAGCTGGTTCAACAGGCTGAATGAAACAGCTCCTGACCCACAGCCCACCTCCAGAATGAGAGGGCCACCTTGGGTTCCAGGCACATGGGCATGCTGGACCACCTCCTCCAGCACCCATTCAACCAATTCCTAAGAGAGAGAGAAAGAGAGAGGGAGAGAGAGAGGGAGAGAGAGAGCAAAAGGGAGAGAGAGAGAGTGAAAGGGAGAGAGAGACACACACACAGAGAGACAGAGGGAGAGAGGAAGAGAGGGACAGAATTACACTTAAGCCAGGTACTAGTGCCTCAGGCATATAATCCTAACTACACAGGAGGCTGAGATGTGAAGATCATGGTTCATAGCAGGCCCTGGTAGGAATGTCTGTGAGAATCTTATCCTCAAAGAACCAACAGAAAACTGTAAGTGATGCTGTGTCATGTGGCAGACTGCAAGCCTTGATCTAAGGAGCTCGGGGACAGCATTCAGGCCCAGAATTCAAGCCCTACGAATGACAAGAAGTGGATTTCCCAACACAAGAAGTGGACTGAATAGCACCCACTGTCCTAGGAAGCATGGCAGAGAAGTCAGGCCAAGCTTCCTGTCAGCTGGAGGTCATGAGTAGGTCACCTGGCTATTCCATGCCTCATTTTCCCCAGCTGCAAAACTGAATGCACTGAAGGATCCCCTTCCTCATGGGAATAGGGTAATGATGAAAGACAGCCATGTTTTGTTTCATAATCCCACACCTGTTGCATGATTAATAACAGACCCCATCTGAGCTTTTTCTGGGTAACTTCCTGTCATATGCTCACAGAATTGTTGAGAACTGTATCTGACAGATGCTCCCTCTGTGCTGGCCCTGCTCGAGAGATCCCTCTTTATTAATCCCTTGTTTCCTCACAATTGTCCCGTGAGGAGACTGAGGTCTGATGGTCGATATCCAACCCAGAGCTTCACCTGTGGTCAAGAATGGGCTGCCATGGACTAAGAGTTTGGTACGATCAATTTAAAACGTAGACTGAGTGGCGCGCTAGGTGTCTCCAATCCCTCCCCCCCCACACACACACACAAACATACCTCCACCGTCCTTTGCAGGCAAAGATGCATTACTTTCTTTTTGTTGGTTGTGGAGATTGAACTCTGGGCCTAGGTGCTTCCCTGAGATCTTCAGCTCAAGTCCAGCACTCTACTACTTGAGGCACAGCACCACTTCGGGTTTTCTGGTGCTTTATTGGAGAGAAGAGTCTGAGGGTCTCTCCTTCCCAAGCTGGCTTTGAACCGTGATCCTAAGACCTCAGCTTCTGAGTACTTAGGATGACAGCCATGAGCCACTGGCACCCGACCAAAGATGCTTTTTCATGGCTGTCATCCTATCCTCTCAGGAGACGGAGATCTGAGGACTGCAGTTGGACGCCACACTTGGCAGCAAAGTCATTGAGAACTCTTATCTCCAATTAAACACCCAAAAACGTTGCAAGTGGAGCTGTGACTCAAATGGTAGAGTGCTAGCTTTGAGCATAAAACAAGGGATGTGACACAGGCCCTAGTTCTAAGCTTTTTCTAGCATAGACCCACCCAAGAAAGGGAAGCAGGTGAGCATACAGGAGCTCAAAGCTCACACATAATACTCAAGACTCACAGAATAGACCCTATCCTGCTCTGATTCTCTAGATTCTATGTCCTATATCATGGCAGTCTTAGATGGGACTAACCATGCACCAAGTCAGGACGTTCAAGTACAATCTCATACTGAGGATCCCGTGATCTCATCAAGGACTCAACATCTCTCACTGTCCTGCCTCGACACTAGCCAGTCAGGTGAGGTCTAGTTATCCAACCACAGGATATGGGAATGTATGGATTTCTCAGCCAAGGGATAGAGACTGGAGAGCTCTAGGTCCCTCTCTTTCAGGAAGGAGAAAAGGGCCAATCCATCCCAGGAATGTTCCTGGGTTGTGAGTATCCTCAAAAAACAACCCTGCTCAGAGCCCAGTGGCTCTGGTTTTCCCACCAGCCTCGACCTTCAGTCAGCCCTCTCTGAATCCCACATCTGCCATCTAGACTAAAGGCTGAGCCAGCAAAGAGACCCACCTCTACCTCTGAGAATGGCAGTCATGGGGCCCTAGAGTCGCCTAGAGGAAGTCTCTGGGCAACATGGGTCTGTCTCCCGCCCTCATTCCCTGGCTGTCCTGTGCCAGTGGCATGCTTACCTCTGTCTCTGGTCAAGGAATGAACACTGGGGGTGTCATCTTCAGATTGAGCCAGCAAAAGTCCAAGTCCCCAAGGATATACTGCACAAGCATCTTGCAGCGGACAACAGCCAGGTTGTCAATGGTGAACTCAGAGTGCCAGGACTTTTAATAGCCATGTGGCTGGGTCGAAGTCTGTATCACTGATGGTCTAGGTTGTCAAGTGAGGTCATGGTTCCAATGGCCTGACACCCCTGATCTGGGATTTTCCTACCTCTCAACTTCCTGCTTATCCCTTGCCACCCCCCTCTTGACACTCCCTCATCCTATACCTCCCTAGCCCTTATACACTTTCTTTTTATCTGACCAGAAAATAAACTTGGTATGCCAGGGGAGATTGAAACTTAGTGACCCACCCTGAGCCCTAGGGTCTACCTGAGGCTGTTTCCCACCGCAGTCGGCCACCACACAGATCATGGATGGCATGAAGTTGCTGATGTCATGAAGGAGTCAGTGGCTTGGTTCCACATACTGGCTTTAGGCTCTGAAACTGTCCCCACGGAGATTGTGAATGGTTGGCTCCCTTGATCCAGGGACTCAAAACCAAGGCTTGCATGCTCCCTTCTTTCTTCCTTTCCTCCTTTTCTCCCTGTATCCTTCCCTCCTCTCTTTTTCTTTCCTTTCTTTGTGTCACTCCTCCTCTTGAACTCAGAACCTGGGTGCTGTCCTTGAGCCTTTTTAACTCAAAGCCAACAGTCTACAGTTTGAGCTACTCATCCACTTCTGGCGTTTTCTTTTTGGTAGTTAGTTAGAGATAAGAGTCTTACAGGCTTTCCTACCTGGGACTGAAGCTTCAATTCTCCCATCTCAGCCTCTTAAGTAGCTAGGATGACAGGTGTGAAGCACCAGCAGCCAGCTCAAACCAAGATTTCTTCATGTGCTGTGGAACCAGCACTGGAACCTTTCATCATCTATGACCCATCCCCCCCCCCCCCATCCCGACCTGGCACTCACTGTAACAGTTTGTTGGATAAATAAATGAGCATCTGCCTACGACAATACTACAGAAAAGTCCCATCCAATTCAGATAAGCAACCTGGGTGGAGGTAAAGCCTGATGTAGCTCTCCCACAGTTCTCCCTCCTCCCCTTTCCCACCCTCCTGGTGCCACCGCACTTAACTGTTTTGTTTCTAAGGGGCCTCTGGGATGCCTATCTTCTCAAGGATCTCTGTCCAGCCACTAACCAGCTCTGTGGCACTCAATTCCCCACTTAGCTGTGATTAAGGTTACCTTGAGGTGAACGCCCGGCTCAAGGGGCCTCCTCTCCACTCCCTGGGGTCAGACAGGATGGTCCACCACATCCAGCCCCCATGTTTCATGTTGCAGAGAAAGGATCCCTGAGGCATCCTGGGTCTCTCAATCTCCCAGAGTCCAGTACAGGTGCTGGGAATTGTCTCTGCTCACAGCTGGCAGGCTGTGGATGGCGAGGTCACAATCTCTGCTCCCCATGACATCCTTGCCTGTGGTGATCACCCTAGAGAAAGCCGGAGGAGAATCAGCAGCTGCCGGAGAAAGGCAGTCAAGGCACCACATTCATAGCAGTCCATCTGGCTTGGGAACTCTGCCTGTGCTGCTTTGAATGTCATTGTTTGGTGGCTGAAATGGTCCATCTAATTTGACCCAGAATCCCAGCCATTAGTAGAAATTGCCAGCTTCAATAAAAATCTCTGAAAAACTGGCATTTCACTTGTCCCAATCAAACTTAATGGGTTCCAAAGTCAGTAGACCCCTTTTCCTTGCAGACAGCCTACAACAGGTTACAGAAAATGGCATTTACAGAGCCCTAGCTAACTGCCATGTCCTGATCTCAAGCAGACTCCAGCAGGGGGAAAAAACTTGCCTACCAATGACCAGCTGGAAACAGCCCAGGAAGGACAAAGATTGGACTTTGCAGGACTTCAGGGAGGACTGCCCACCAGTGCACTGCCCCAGGAGGGAATCCATGCCACCATTGGGGGCCCAGAGTCCCCTGCCCAGATGCCCACGGACACTGTCAATACCCTGGATAAGATTCCCCTCTCATCCTCGTTGTGATGAACCCTCTTATCCTGTCACATCGTTTGTCACAGCCCCTGCCCTATTCCCCCATCTCATTCCCTGCTTATGTTTGGCAGACTCATTCCCAACCTTGAATTATCTCCCACTATACACAGGAGAGCAGACTGTCTGTCTGGAAGAGTGCGGCTCTGGTCACAGTAGCCTCACGAGCCTTCTGGCTGAAGACAGAAGGGCAGGTGTCCACTCTGGTGTGTGGTTCACACAGGCCTCCTAGAGGAGACCCATGTAGGCCCAGCAGCTACTGTGGGATGCAAGAAAGCAGAAGAAAGAGGTGGAAAGGAACATCTACTGAAACCTTTCCTAACGGAGCCATGAAACAGTGAAAGAGAAAACAAAAAATGTGACTGGGCTTGTACTGGGCATTAATGAATAAAGAACAAAAAATAAGATGCTTTTGCTCTTTTTAGACAGGGTGAATTAAATATATTTTCATTGTTCTTATCTCCCTGCTCTCCCAACACACACACACACACACAGAAACACAAACACACACAAATCCAAACCAGTGACAGAAGACTCATCCATGCAGCACCAGCAATTTGCCAACTGATCATTCACCTGAGCACAGTCAGGCTGTATAATGAGAAAGACGAACTCTCTCTCTCTCTCTCTCTTTCTCTCTCTCTCTCTCTCTCTCTCTCTTTCTCTCTCTCTCTCTCTCTCTCACAGACTCAGAGCAGTGCCTCTCCTGAGTTTGTTGGTTTCTCATCTGGATGATGTACCAGCTCAAATATGGGGGTTCCCTTGTCAGAACCAGGCGCTCCCACCCAAGGGAAACAATGCTCTAATTTGCAGAACCACCCTGCCTCCCCCTTTCTTCAGGGCCAGACCCTTTCCCCTGGGAACAACCAGCCTTGACTCCCCATTCACCAAAACCCTAGGCCAGGACACTGGGTGGAGTCTGGAGACAGGTGGCTCCTCAGAGCCTGGACAGAAAACAAAGCAGGGGTCATGGTGCCTACAGAAAAGTGTCTGACCTGGGGTGGGGGCATTGTTGGGGACTTTGATGGGGTCCTAAAGGCTATATAATTGGATGGACTCCCTACTTCCAGCCTAGATACTTCTGGGTGACTTGGCAGATTCTTGGGGAAGATGAGGAGACCACATGTACTGGGAGCACTAGCAGAGGTTGGCAGAGCTGGGAAATGTGATCACCCAGTCAGAACTGTTGACAGCTGGGGTTGGAGGTACGGGCCGAGTGTATGTTTGTGAGAGGGGGTGCATTTTTCTCCCAAATATCCACCTTCTAGCTGACCACAGTGCTCTCACCTCTCTAGTGGGCTTTTCTGGGAACGTCCTCAGGTGAAAGGGTGACTGAGCACAGAAGACAAGGGCTCACAAGGGGGGGGGGGCTATCTTCTGCATCCAACACACCCCTCCCCAGTAAAAAGGAAAAGACCCTAGAAAGCAAGTGTGGAGGTGCTTCTCCCCACCTCTGACTAAAGCCACCAAGTTTCCACCAAGGAGAGAAAGGGTGCAGATGTGCGGCTATGTGGATCCAACTGCTCTAAGACAGGGGCTCTGTGTTGGCCTCTCCTCACCCATCCCTGCAGCTCCCCTTTTCCTGGGACACTGGCCCCTATGGATGGGGTGGGATCCTCAGGTCGACATCCACCTCCACCCCCCACCCCTAGGGTGCATTTGTGGCAGAGCCAGGGAGGATTGTAGGGCACGGGGGAGGTGCAGGTGGGACAAGAGAGGGGAGGCCAGAGGCGCGGGTCCTGGTCAGTGGGAGTGGGGGGGAAGGTGTAGAGTAGGGGAGGTTGCAGGGTGCAGGGGTCCTGGGGTGTGGGCCCGCAGGGCGGCCACACACGTGTGCTGCTAGGAGAAGCTGTAGTCTGTGACTCCGGGTGCGCACCCAGAGTCTGAGGACCCGGGACTGCGACTAAGTCGGGCCACAAGTCGGCCAGGGGTGGGCCCTCTCTTCCGGGTGACTGCAAGAGGCTCCGCGGGTCACAGCCGGCAGCGCCATGTTCGAGACGCAGGGCTGCTGGGAGGGGGCAGGGACATCTGCGGGCGCGTGGCAGGGCTGTGGGAAGCCTCTGCTCTTTCTCCTCAGCCACTGCCGCTGTCTCAATGGCCTTTTCCCGGGGGCCACTGCCTCTGCCTCAGCAGCCAATGCCTGTGCTATGCTCCCCTAACCAGGACCTCAGACTCAGGGCCGCCATAGCTGCTGCGCTTCTGTGGGACTGTGCGCAGCAATGTGCCTGCCATGAATGTTCCACATGTTTTATGTTCCCAGCCAGGACCCACACTATGATCTGGGCAGCCGCCAGCCACTGAAGCCATTTCCACTGGTGCTTGTGCTCATGCTCACTCTTCTCTCTGCTCTCTCTCAGCCCCATACTCCTCTCCTGGGCCACCCCACTCCTGCTGTGCACACGCCCTTGTCCCCTTGGGCCCCTGGCCATTGCTGCCACCAAAGTGGGTCCCTGGGTCCTGTCCCCTCCTCCCCTGGGCCCCGCGCCTCACCCCTGGCCACAGCAGCCCTGACTGGGCCCTGAGGCTTCCAGACCATGGCAATTGCAGCCTTACTTCAGCTCAGCACTCCCCCCCCACCAACCCCACTACCGGCCCGGGGGATGGAATCTCCCCTCAGCCCCACCGCTGGGGGAGACTCTCCTCCATCCCCCTCCACTCTACACTCCAAACAGGTGCATGGTGACACTCGTGTGTATGTGTGTTTGTGTTTGTTTGTGTGTGTGATTGTTGGGGATAACTACCTCTCAAGGACTCAGAATATAGCACCCTTTGGGATGACTCAGCACACAGCCCACTTCCAAAAATAGCACAAGGCACCCTGTGTAAAGGACTCAGCACACTGCTCCCTTTGAAGGACTCAGCATGTAGTACACTGGGTAGAATACTCAGCACACAGCATCCTTTGAAGGAGGGAGTCCATAGCCCACAGTGTAAAGGCCTTAGTGCATGGCATGCTTTGAAAAACTCTGCATGTAGCACTCTTTCCCAGAGACTCATCACACCCTGTGTTAAGACTCCACACACAGCACTCTTTGAAGGGCTGAGTATGAAGCACCCTGTGTAAAACACCCAGTGCACAGCACCCTTCGAAAAACTCAGCACACAGAAAAATTTTGAAGGACTCAGCACATACCAAACTGTGGAAGCACTCAGCACACAGCACCATTTGAAGGACAGTACAGAGCACCCTGTGTAAAGGACTCGGCACACACATTCAAAAAACTTACCTTATTCCTCTCTTCTGAAGGGCTCAGCACATAGCAGGACCCTTTAGGATGAATTAGCACACCACACTTTTTGAAGGACTCGGCATACAGTACTTTATGTAATGGACTCAGCACACAGCACCCTTTGAAAAACCCAGGTCGCCCACACTTCTCATGGACTCAGTACATAGCACCCTTTGGGATGACTCAGCAAACAGCACCTTTTTGAGCACTCAGCACAAAACCCCCATGTGGGAAGGACCCAGCAAATAGTGCCTTCTGAATGACTCACCACATAGCTGTATGTCACAAGTTCAGCTGTCATTAGAATTAGGGTACTTTCTTCAGTATCAACGTTCTTCAGAAACACCACAAATCCTACTAGTTCACATTTAGCCAACCTGTGTTTTATGGGGGAAGGTCAGCTGGGGGTCTTGAACTCAAAGTTTAGGGGCCCTTTCCCTGAGCTCTTTGGTTCAATGCTAGAGCTCTACCACTTGGAGGCACTGCTCCAATTTTCTTCTTTGGGGGTTGTTCTTTAACAGGTCTTATGGTAATAAGTAAGGCCAAGTTGGGGTATCCGTGGGCAAAGGCTCTTAGCACGGCCTGGCGCTGACCTCTCCCTTCCTTGTGTCCCTGGTAAGCCGGGCCTCCTGGAGCTCTCTTGGCCTAGGGTGGAACAAACATGCTCTGGCATCAGCAATCAGGGTGAGCAAAAGTCAGCTTTGCCCTGGTCACTTCCTCAAATTGAACTCTAGAGGATGATGGCACAGGGCCGCATGTTTCACATCTGGCCACCAGGGGGCAGGAGTGGCCCTCCATAAGGATTGTACCTGAGAGTTGTGTTTACTCTTGCTTCCCTGGGCCTCCCATCATGCTTCAAAGCCACCCTGGGCAGGAAAGTCCTTGAGACTCTTACCTACAATTAACCATCGAAAAGCAAGTGGGGCTGTGGCTCAAGTGGCAGAGCACTAGCCTTGAGCAAGAAAACTCAGGGATAGAGCCTAGGCCCTGAGTTCACACAAACACACACACAGACACACATACACATACACACACACACACACACACACACACACACACACACACACACACACACACACACACACACACACACCACATGCATGCAAAAATCAGAGATTTCTACATTTCAATCTTTGGGTATTCTCAACTTTTTCCCCACTAAGCCTGGTGGCTGCTGGCCTAGGTGTTTGATGCATACAACACCATCTGGCATCTTTAATTTTGGGGAAACAGAATGGCTAGAAGGTCAGCCTTCCCCTATTCCAGCTCCTTGATTGGGTCATAGTCTATCCAGGCGCTTTGGGGCTCCTTTACAGACTAGCCAAGATGCCTTCAAAAGGCATCACATACTGGGCACTGGTGGCTCATGATTGTCATTCTAGCTATTCAGGAAGCTGAGACCTGGAGGATCATGGTGCCAAGCCAGTCTGGGCAGGACAGTGTGCGAACCTCTTATCCTTGATGAACCGTCAGAAAACAAAAGTGGCCCTGTGGCTCAAGTGGTAGAGTGCCAGCCTTGAGAAAAAGAGCTCAGGGACAGCGCTCACAGCCAACAACAAGGAGAGGCATTGCGTGTTGGCTTTGAGATTGGCATGGGCCAAATATAATTGGAATTTCCAAGTGCTCCAAGACAAAGCAGTACCTCCTTTAGTCCCATACTCCTCCATCTCATCTCACCCCTTGGCTTGGTCTGTGCTTTGGGTCAGCATGACTCTGGCTGTATGGGAAGGCTACAAGGAAGATCCCCGAGCAATCTCCCCACTCCTTCTGCCCTGCTCACCCTGCTGCTTCTACTCTTTGCCATAGACCTTCTTCCTGCAATCCATCCATGAGGTCATCACTGCCAATGTAGTAGTGAGTGGTGGGTCCGGCCTAACTCGGAGCAGTCAGAGGTGGAAGTGGGTCTGTGACTAGAAGCTTCCACCCTGAGTGTGGGCTGAGGCCAGGGCTGGCCTTTATTTTATCCTGAGCCTTGCAGTGGTGGGGAGACAGTGTAGACTCCACATTGAGTCAGGTAAGATTGGAATCTGGAGGACCACTTATGTGGGGGAGGATGTGGGACTCAGGGGGCCACTGTTGTTTGTACTCTCTTGGGACTCCCCTCTCCCTCTTTCATCCTTCAATGGTAGAAGAGAAACTTCAACTAAGGGTGTGGGAAGAGGGGGCGGGGGAGTATTTTGGTGTGAACCAGACTTGTGCTTCATATTCATTCTAGACCCTACTTACTATTTATCTGAGGAATGGCCATATGGGTTTGGGAAGGGGGAGAATCATCATAGCTGAGAATGTGGCTCAGTGGTAGAGTGGTCGCCTAGCATGCCTGAAGCCCTGGGTTCTATTCAACACAGAAACGGGTGGAAGGGGTGGTGGGGCTCAAGTGGTAGAGCGCCTGCCTTGATCAAAAAGAGCTCAGGGACAGTGGCCAAGTCCTCAGTTCAAGCCTCAAGACTTTAAGAACAAATCTTTGTTGGAGGCTTTTTTTTTTTTGTTTTGAAAACAAT
The DNA here is from genome assembly GCF_019054845.1 of Dipodomys spectabilis. Taxonomy (NCBI): domain Eukaryota; kingdom Metazoa; phylum Chordata; class Mammalia; order Rodentia; family Heteromyidae; genus Dipodomys; species Dipodomys spectabilis. The sequence continues at coordinate 93,341 of NW_024871420.1, forward strand.
TTATTCTTTGTGATAAGCATAACATGGGCCTCTTTCCTGGCCACCAATGAGCTATTAGATGTCCCTTGAGTTTGGGCCAACTCCTGGCATCCTCGGCCTTACCCAACCCCCAGTTTAACCTTCTCATCACCCGGCAGATGGAGGCCTCAGGGAAGGCCACCTGGCCATCTACTTCTGGTGGCTGCGAAGGTTTTGAGAGTCAGTATGTCACATAGAAAGTCATCATCCACATCGGTCTATAGAAGTAAGTGAGGGAGCACTCATCCCCTGAGCCTGGGAACTGTGGGCATATCTGGATGTGGGGCATCTGTGGCAGGACATGCTCCTTGGGGGAGAGTCCACTCTGGGGTCGGGAACCCTGACCTCTCCTCTGGCATTTTCCATGCTGTCTTCAAGTTGCAATTCTTCAAAATCTTTCTGCCCCTCCCTCATTTCACCCAGCATGGGCCCTGAGGCTTCTGAAGCAGTTTTGGTGGGGGGGGGGCTCAGCCTGTGCTGGCATCTGGAGACTGCTGTCTGTGCCTTCCCCTGCGAGGAGCAATAGCAGCTCCTGCAGCACTGTCCTCTTCTCCATCTTCTCCTGAGACAGCCAGTGCATGCACTCAGCATTCTCCCAACACAGCATATGCAGGACCAACATCTGCACTTTACATACCACAAGGGACTCCTCAATGATTCACAGGTGTGCTGACAGCTGGCTGCATCAATGGTGGTGCTCACCTGCTGGACTCTGGAAGTCCACCTCATCAGGCAGGTCATGGATGAAGCAGATTTTCTTCTCAGAGGCACATATGTCCCGCTTCCCATCCCCATGCATGCTGTGGTGGCAGCTCATGGGATGGAGTGTCTGTGGCTCCAACTCAGTCTGGCACTGAGCTGCCAGGCGGCCCCGGGTGCCTGCAGCAGACCCTCTGCTCCTGTGGCATGATTTTCCCTCTGTGGATCTCAGCCTCCAAGTGTGCTAACAGAGCCTAGTTCATCTCCCAGGCATCATGGAATACAATTCTTGTATCCCATTGGTCAGAAAGAACCATGAAATAATGTGGCCGGAATCCTGTGATGCACGCAGAATGGGTCGAGGCAAGGTGACAGTGGCTCCCCCAGCCCCTTTCCCAGGGAACTCTGTCCAATTCAGTTGGGGAAAAGAGGGTGACCGGCTTTAGCGGGATGTCTGCACAGATTGTTGTGTATGTCTGTTTGCTGCCTGTCCTGGACTTTGAAATCAGTATCTGGGCACAGTCCATGAGCTGCTTTTGCTCAAGGTTAACCCTCTACCAGTGGAGCCATATGGCTCTATTTCTGGCTTTGTTGACAATGAAGTTGAACAGGAGGTCTCAAGGATTTCCCTACTTAGGGTGACTTTGACCACGATCCTCCTATCACAGCCTTGTAAGTATCAAGGAGGACTGCTGAGAACCACTGGTGCCTGCCTAATCATTGGTCTTGCTGATGTTCTTGGACAGACCGGTAAGTTCCTATCCTTGGGTTGAAGTAATGGGAGCTGGAGCCCACAGTTTGAATCCTGGTCCTGCCACCTCCAAATGGCAGGCAGGAAATCCTAAGAAACTCATTCCTATCCATATGAATACCAATGTAATGTGATGTATGTCATGATTGAATGGGCAGTTCTTGAATGATTCTAGGATAAAATTATATACAATTATTTTATAGGACACTGATCGATTTTAATTAATACTTTATAAAGATTTAAACAATAACATTCATTAAATTGGGGCATAATGAAATAGCTAATAATTGGGCGTCACATAGTTAGAGATGCCATTTTTTCTGCCCAGACTTAATTGCTATATAGCATTTTCTGAATGTACTTTGGAATATGCAATTAGGATATATTATACCTGACATGGAAATCAATGATTCAAACAGTTTTTAACAAAAAGGCTTATAGCAAAATAAAGAGGAAAATCCAACTTATGTGTATTTGAAGATAATGCTAGGTTTGTCCTCTTCTCACATTCCCCATTCCCTTCTTGAGAATAATACACATTGTAAGGAAATGCTTAGAATGTTTTGGAGAAATAGATTGACTTTAAACCAGTGAGTTACTCTATGCTGCATTTTCTTTACTTCATATCTAGAAAAGCTATATTCTCACCTTATCATTTTCCTTAGGCTTTATACTCAGGTTTAATCTACAATGGGTGACAAATAAAGATATAAACATTTTTTAACAGTGGCTAAATTTAGGCTGAGGAATCTCGGTACAGCTATACTCAGGCAGATAGGCTTCATCAGTCATGAGACCATGATATCAAATGTTAATCAATGCTTGCTGGTGTCATGCTTATGATATTTTGTGTATTATAAACGGTGGTTATTAGCAGTTGTTTTGTAATCAACATCATTTCATGGGTTAGAAACTGAAGTAAGTTATTGTTTTCAAAACTAAATTGAAGGAGGAATCCAAAATTAGTTACCAAGATATACATCATTAACACAATGTTTTAAAAATGCAAGCTAAAGGAAATAATATATGAAACAAAACAACATTTACAATAAATACAGAATCGGTATATAATATTTCTTTTATCCCAGTTGCAAAACAGCTTGCATGATGACTTTTCTTGTTATATGTTTAGTTAGGTCTTGATATTTAGTTGAAGTTCTGTTCTTTCTTATATTTTTGTCAGATCAAAGAGGAAATTAATTCCATGCCAGAGTCACATCCATAATTATGTTAAAGTTGTATCCCGCTACTTTCTCAAAGTTTCAAATCAGCTTGAGTATATTGTGTCATTTTTGGATATAACTAAATAGGTATGCAATTTTGTCAGTACTAGAAAGATTTTGACCACTACTTTTTAAAATAGTATTTTCCAGAAACTACTTCTCTCTTTTAATGAAATTTTTAATGTCATTTATATCATGGGTTGATGTTTTCCTTCAGATAGCCCACATTCAGTCTTCTACAAAGTGTAATTTGGAGTAGTTTAAAATTATGTACATTCAGGTACACGGCTCAGATTCTATTATTTGCATATTTTGTTCTTGTTAAATCAGTAGGATTTAGATCTCAATATGGATACTATTGGACTTATTGGTTGCATTTCTGAATTTTTTAAGTATGTGATGATTTTTGTTATTTTATTCGTTTAAATATGTGCAGCTCTCACTCCACATACAGTCACATTTGTTTTAAACAATTTGATCCATTCACGTGATTTGCTATATTAGGTTCATTTAGATGAATTTAATTACAAATTAACACAACCGTACTTCTGAGACACAGTTATCTTTATGGATCTACTCAAGGGTAACATGTATTTGAGGTTTTTGTGCTTAAAAAAAACCAGACACAACAGGTTTTTGTTCCTGGGGGAGTTCTGCTTTTTTGGTTGTTTTTCCAGCTGTGGTGACTTCAACATATGTGTGCATTTTATTTCAATTGTTTTGTGTCTATATTTTGTTTCATATAACAGAAAGTACATAATCAGTGATTTAGAACTTTTCCAAATAGTGTTCTAAGAGAGATACTTGAAGTTTTGTGGCATCTGGGACCAGGTAGGTCTTGTTAGTGGAGGGGGTAGCACAATAACAGACATTTTTTGACATGATTGGAATTCTTCCTCCTCTTACCTCACTATTTCCAATAGTATTACTTCAAAGCCTTTAGTGGAAAGAAAATAATTTTGTATGTATGAACTCATAAATTTTGCTTTAATTAGGATACACTACGCATTTACATTTGATTTTAACTCTAAAATCTTCTTTCCTTCTTTTAAAATCACAGATGCGAATTTATAATGCTAAAATACCATCTAATAATTTAAATGAAATGGTCCAAACTATTTTTGCTTCACACTATATGTAATACAGAGTGTAATAATAGTGAGTAATGTAGTATGTAATAATTGACTTTAGGGAAAGTCAATTACAAGGGATTTTGTGAGATACTGAGCAATATTAAAAATATGTTTGATTCTATTAAAAATTTCAGTTACATCTAAAAATAACTCATAGTTATAAACTAATGCTAAAAAGTAAGATTGTTTATTGGAAAAAAACAGAAGTTACAATAAGCTGGCTTTTTACAAATTGACGTGGTTTGGGCTTTGGTGGCTCATGCCTCTAATCGTAGCTACTCAGGAGTCTGAGATTGAGGATAGTGGTTCAAAACCAGCCTGGGCAGAAATGTCTGTGAGACTCTTGTCTCCAATAATCCACTTGTAAAGTAGAAACGACACTGTGGCTCAAGTGGTACAGTGGTATCAATGAACTGAAGAGCTGAGAGACATCGCCCAGGCCCAGAGTTAAAACCCCATGACCAACAACAATAACAAAAAATTGACATTAATTTTTACTTTATTATTTCATGATTTTTATTGTGAAAATACATACAGAGGGGTTACAATTACATGAGCACGGTAATGATTACATTTCTTATCAAGCATTGTTGCCTCCTCCTTTGTTTCCCCTTACCATACCTTCCCATCTCCCCACCTAACCAACCCATGCATGCGCTAACATAACGTGTTGTACATCTGTTGCAATGGGTCCACCTGTATCCCTATTTAAAGAATTTGTTTTTCCCTACTCCTCCACAAATTATAACAACATCAAATACAGTGAAAATAGGGGATATACCATGGGGGAAGGACTTACAAAGCAACAAAGAAATCATCTTATAAATATGCTAGAAACAATAGCAAGACAGAAAATAACCATTTGAGTCCTTATCTTGGGGTTCATTTTGCCTAACACGACTTATCTGATCGTTTCTGCTTGTCTCACAAATATACTAGTTCTTGCAAATAAGGGAAACCATCGGACCTATACTTCTTTGGGCCTGGCTTACTTCAGTTCATATAATTTTTTCCAAGTCTTTCCATTTCCTAACAAATGGGGCAATGTCATTGTTTCTGATGGAGGCATAGAATTCCATTGTGTATATATACCATATTTTCTTGATCCATTCATCTCCTGAGGACTATCTGGGTTGGTTCCATATCTTAGCTATGGTAAATACTGTTGCAATAAACATAGTTGCGCTGGAAGCTTTAGTATGGTCATGTTTGTGAGCATTTGGGTAAATGCCCAAAAGTGGGATAGCTGGGAAATAGGGGAGCACTATGTGGAGTCTTTTGACGAACCTCCATACTACTTTCCAAAGTGGTTGAACAAGTTCATACGCCCACCAACAATGCAGCAAGGTACCCTTCTGTCCACATCTTCTCCAGCTTCTGTTGTTATTAGAGTTCTTGATTATAGCCATTCTGACTGGAGTGAGGTGGTATCTCAATGTTGTTTAGATTTGAATTTCTTTTATGGTTAGGGAAGTTGAGCATTTCTTCATATGTCTATTGACCATCCTTCCTTCCTCTTCAGAGAAGTTTCTCTGTAAGTCTTTAGCCCACTTATTTATTGGGCAGTTGTTTCTTTCTTTGAGGATTTGTTATTGGATTTGCTTTTGTGAGTTCCAGGTATATTTTAGATATGAAACCCTTGTTTGTTGTATGGCTAGTGAAGATCTTCTCCCTATCGGTGGGATTTTTATTGATCTTGCTATCTATGTCCTTTGCCATGCAGAAGCTCTGCAATTTCATACAATCCCATTTGTCTAACCTTTCTTTGATTTGTTGTGTTTCTGGGTCTCTATTAAGAAAATTTCAGCCTGTGCCAAGGAGACCTAGGGTGTCTGCTGTGACTCCAGGTGTTTGTTCCATTTGGAATTGATTCTGGTCCAGGGTGATATATAAGGATTTAGCTTTAGTTTTCTACAAGTGATTAAGCAATTTTGCCAGCCACTTAATGAAGAAGCTGTCTTTCTTCCATTCTAATTTTTCTAGCTCTCTTAGCGAAGATTAGATGGCTATATGTCAGTGGGTTAATTTCTGGGTTTTCAATTCTATTCCATTGGTCCTGAGATCTGTTCTGGTGCCAGCACCAAGCTGTTTTGATTACTATGGCTTTGTATTTGATTTTGAAATTTGCTATTGATATTCCTCCAGCACTGTTGTTTCTGTTGAGGATTGTTTTTGTTATTCGGGGTCTTTTATTGTTCCATATGAATTTTTGGATTGCCTCTTCTATTTTCTTCAAGAATGAGGTCGGAATATTCACAGGTATCACATTGAATTTTTACATCGCCTTAGGAAGTATTGCCATATTCATGATGTTGATCCTTCCAATCCAGGATCATGGGAGGTTTTTACCACTTTCTAAGTTCAGTTTGGATTTCCTTTTTCAGGTTTTCTAAGTTTTCATCATAGAGATTTTTCATTTCTTTGGTTAAACTAATTCCTAGATATTTTAATTTTTGTGGGGCTATTACGAATGGAGTTGCTTTACTTATTTCAGCCATGCTTTTCTCGTTGTTGGCATACAGTAAAGCTATTTATTTTTGAGGGTTAATTTTATACCATGCTACTTTGCCAAAGTTTTGAATCAGCATAAGTAATTTGGCAATGGATTCTGTGGGATTCTTTAAATATAAGATCATGTCATCTAAAAAGATGGAGTTTTACTTCATCTTTCCATATTTGGATCCTTTAATGTTTGCATCTTGTCTTATTGCTGTTGCTACACATTCTAATATTACATTGAAGAGAAGTGGAGAGATTGGACATCCTTGTCTCTTTCCTAAGAGGAAATGGCTTTAGTTTTTCACCATTAAGTATAAAGCTTGCTGTATGTTTGTCATATACAGCCGTTATTGTATTGAGGAAGGTTCCCTGGATTCCTAATTTTTCCAGAGCCTTCATCATAAAGGGGTTTTGGAACTTGTCAAATGCTTTTTTCTGCATCTATTTAGATAACCATGTGGTTCTTATCCTTGGTCTTGTTGTTGTTGTAAATTATATTAATTGAATTGCGTATATTGAATCAGCTTTGCAACCCTGAAATGAATTCTATATGATCGTGGTGTATGATTTTTTGTATGAATTGTTGAAGTCGATTGGCCAAAATTTTGTTGAGAAATTTTGCATCAATGTCCATCAAGAAATGGGTCTATAGTTCTGTTTCTTTGATGAGTCCCTGCCTGGTTTTGGGATGAGAGTTATGATGGCTTCATGGAATGAGTTCGATAGTGCACTTTCTCTTTCAATTTCATTGAGGAATTAGAGGAGTATTGGTGTGAGCTTTGCTTTGAAGGCCTTGGGGAATTTCACTGTAAATCCATCTGGTCCTGGGTTTTTCTTAGATGGGAGTTCTCTTATTGCTGTTTCTATTTCAATGCTTGATATGGGCCTGTTGGTTTAATTGATCTTCGTTTAGTTTTGGCATATCAATATTTGCTAGGTAGAGGTCCATTTCTACCAGGTTCTCAAACTAATTAGCATAAAGGTTTGAGAAGTTTTCCTTTATAATGTTCTGGATCTTGGTTGTTTCTGTGGTGATGTTTCCATTCTCATCTCTGAGTTTGTTTAATTCCATGTACTCTTCTTTTTCTGATAAGATTTATTAGGCGTCTGTCAATTTTTGTTAATTTTTTCGAAGAACCAAAGCTTTGTTTTGTTGATTCTTTCTATGGCTTTTTTGGATTCTAATTCATTTAATTCTGATTTAATTTTAATTATTTTTTTCCATCTACTGGATTGGGGCTTATTTTGATCCTCTTTTTCAAGGGGGGGGGCATATGTCTCATTAAATTGTTGGTTTCAGATTTCTTTAATTTGTTGATGTAGGAACTCAGAGGTATAAAATTGCCTCTGAGTACTGCATTTCCTGTGTCCCAGAGGAGCTGGTAATTTATGTGTTTTTTTTTTTTTTTTGTATATCATGAACATTTGCATTTCCTTTTCTAATCTCTTCCATGACCCACTGGTGACTCAACAGTGTGTTGTTCAGCCTCCGTGTGTTACAGGACTTTCTTTGGTGGCTTTTTGGTGTTCAGTTCTAATTTTATTCCCTTAGATGCTGTTTCTTGGCATTTATTGTGGTCTTGTTGGTTTTCTATGTGTAGGACATCTTTAAGTACCTTTTGTAAGTCTGGTTTGGTGGTTCTAAAAGCTTCTTATATCTCAATAGTCCTAATTTTTGCATGTTTGTGAAGTTCTCTACTAAGATTCTGTTAAATAAATTTCCTAAACCATTAACTTCTGTCTCTAGGTGGTCCTCTACACCCATTATCCTCAGATTTGGTGCCTTCCAAATGTTGAATAGATCTATCATATTTCTAGGATTTGTCTTGGATAGTTATACATTCTTTCTCTAGAATATCTAGTCTGTCTTCAATCCCCGAGATTCAATCTTCTGCATGGTCTAACCGACTGTCAAGATTTTCTACTTGGTTTTTTAAAATTTCTTTTCCTTCTAATTGTTTGGCTTTGATGGCTCCAAATCTTTGTTGGAGCTTTGTTTTAGGTCTTGTATGAACTTTACTTCCTTAATTTGGTGTTCAGTATTTGGTTTACTTGGACTCCCAGTCCTTTTCTTGGGCTCTATTGAGAATTCCCTTTGTGGTCTCCCTGAATTCATTCAGCTGTCTGTTCATGGATTCCATGAATGCCTTTATTGATCTTGGTCTATTCTCACCCTCTCTCGCAAGTCCTGTATTACCCTTTGATTAGCTTCCTCACAATCATGCAATTCCTGTCTTTCTCTTTGACTAATCTCAGCCTTCTCATGCGATTACTATATCTCTCTTTGACTGTTCTCAATCTGCTCATGCAATTGCCGTATTAATCTTTGAGTAGCTTCCTCATGCTCACAAGATTCCTGTATTAATCTTTGGTTTACCCCCTCTTGCTCTCTATCACGCTCACACTGTGTCCTTTCCAAATTTTCAATCTATTCATTCACCATGTTTACCACTAGTGTTTGTAGAGATTTTTGGGAACTCTCCTCTGGATTATTCATTAAATATTCTGTCACCTGATTATCATGATTGAGAATTCATATACCCAGAATTGCCATTTTTCTTGTGTTTTTCCACTTGTTCTGCCCATTTGGTATGAAAGTAAAACCAATTTTGCGCTAGAACACTATTTTAAGGCAAGCATCAACCTGAGTCCTGTAGTTGCACAGTCAAAATGGCTGCAGATACAATCTAGTTCATCAGATACAATCTATTCAACTGCAAACAACCATGGACTAATGGGCTAATAAAAGCAAAAATGATTTGACACACCAGAAATTATTAGGTTTAGGGAGAAATGCGGAGAAAAATAGGATTAGAGGGATGTGGAGAGGTAAGAGATGAGTGAATTTAACCAAGTCCTTATGTCTGAGCGGGAAATGGATTGGACAGAATGATAAGAGAGAGATTTTTTAAACAATAAATAAGAAATTGATAAACAAAAATTTAAATTTAAGAAGTGAAACACTTAAAAATTATGTAAGTTTAAAGAAATGATATTGAGAGAAGAAAAGGATAGGATGAGATGAAAGGAGGGATAGAAAGGAAACATGGAAAACTAAAAAATAAAAAAAATTAAAGTTAGTTACTTGACAATTATATTGGTGTAAAGAAATAATACTGCTGTTAAAGAAGTTCAGCCTAAGACGTTTTGAATCAAGTAATAAATAAATTTCTGGATTAATTATGTAAAGAATGAAGAATAGCATCTAATTATCGACCGCAGGTATGTATCGGGGGATGAACAGAACAGCAATTAAGTCAAACAATAAAGAAAGAGAGAAAAAAATGAAAACAATATAAAGGACCAAAAGGTCAAAAGAGTTTAAACACACACACACACACACACACACACACACACACACACACACCCCAAAAATAAAAATTATGAGAAAAAATTAACATCAAACACTTTTTAAAAAATTAAAATTGAAAAAAAGATTAAAAAAGAGTTTTTTGATTTGATTTTTGGGTTCTTTTGGGGGGAGGGAATGGGAAGATCCTGTATTTCCCCTGTGTCCATAACCACTCTCTTGGTGGAGTCTCTGGTGTGCTTGTGGTGTTTAGTTTTCGTTTTGCTTGATTGGTTTCTTAAGTCAGTTTTTTGGGGCAGGCAGAAAAATGCTCTGCTTTACCCAGGATTTTGTGATCCTCCTCCCAGGCTAGTTCAATGGGCGGGAGATCTGCTTTGAGTATCACAAATGAGGGAGATGGCTGTTTCCTCCAGTGTGGAGATGTTGTGATGAGGCTAGGTTCTGGGTAGTTGAGGCCTTACAGAAACAGTAGCTTTTCCCTGAGGGGCAACTCCTGAAACACTCGGGAAGCCCATTCTCAGGATTTATGTTTCCTGTGTTTCAAATGTTTGTCTAGACTGCTGTAGGGAGGGGCAGCTTCTGGCTCTGTTTGCCCTGTGAAGGAAATCACTCCTCCAAGGACAGAGCTACCACTGGCTGGGTGGGGTGACATTCCCCTGGGTGGAGCTGAGCCTGGCAGGTCATATCTACTTCCTGTGACTTGCCAAATGACTCCTTTGTTTTCTTCCAAGGAATGAGTTGGAGCTAGCTGCTCAGCCCTACATAGGTAAGAGTCCTAGATGGAGATCTCTGGTGGTAGGGAAAGGATGGCTTTCTCTTCTCTGCCCCCTGAGAAGGAGTGAGGATGTCAGGATTCTACTCATGCTAGAGTGTTGGTTCCTGGGTAGTCTCTGGTCTGTGATCTGCAGGATGAAGAGATCTGCTCCTTGTCAGTTCTTGCTGGAGTTGAGTAGAATCCGCTCACAGGCCATGTCTGGGGCCTGTGTCGTGGACTCTTTCTGTAGGTATGGTGACTACAGCCACTGGCACTGTCCCTACTGCCACCGTAGCTGTGGCTACTGGCAAGTGCTCAGATCTGTCATCTTGCCTGGATTTTCCCTCTCTGGTCAAACTCTCTGTACTGTGATGGCACACTTGGTGTGACTCTCTGGCCTAGGACTGTTCACTGGAACACTAAAACTATTTACTGTGCAAGAGCTTATTTACCCTCCAGCTTCTCCCCTCCATCTTCCCCCAAGTCCTCATGATTTTTTATGTTTTTTTTTTTTAGTGAAAAATGATTTTGGTGTTCATATTTTGGGTTGACATAAAATGAGCCTATTATAGTCTTAATTAAATAAATAAAACTCTCTGATTCTATGACAGCATAAATTTTGTGGGTAATGATTGAGACTAGGTTGCATTTTTGAAAAAAAAATATCACCACCCAAAAAAGAGGAACAAATAGAAAACAAAATATGACAGGAAACATAGATCTTAATGGACTAATTGTCAGTTTGTTTTAACTTTTAATCAAAAATTAAAGTAATACTTGATAATGTTTTAATAACATACTTAAATTTCTTCATCTTTGTCATTTAAGATTCTCTTAAGAAAGAAATTCAACAGGTGACAGTGTTTTTTTCCTGACTTTTCACTATAGTGTATAGCTCAATATACCGAGAAACCATTTGTTATGGGGAAAAAAAATCCCATTCTTTGGTTTGCTTCAGTCTGTATTTAAAGCTGAATATCACATCTTACCCACCCTATTGTCTGTATTCTCATTTGAAACACTTCAATAAGTTTTCTTTCCCAGGTTTCTCAGCAAGCAAATCTTTATAAAACAACATGCTTTCATTCATTGTGCTTTCCAAAATGTATCTCACAAATTCCTAGAACGAAGCACAATCTGAAACATCTGTGGAGTTTTCCACCTAGAGTACAAAGTAATCACTTTTCATACTGCTTAGAACCGGCTGTTCACTGGCATTAATTGCTCTGTCACTTCCATGCTTTAAACAACAGCATTTGACAATGGCGTACATTTTAATTGGTTTACCACATTTGGTTCGTTTTCAGCAAGGACTGTCTTCACGGAAGATGGTAATAGATGAGGTTTGCAATTATGTATTTTAAAAGAGCTCTAAGTTGTGGATATTGAATATCCATTTCAGTGACTAAATATTTAAATTAAATCCTATAAACTATACTCCTTTAATTTTCTGGCTAAAGTGTTCTACAATCTAGATATTTTTAAAGGAAATATTGTACGTTGTTTCCTTGGTGACAATGTAATTGGAAGACTTAAAATTCTCATATACCAATGCCATCTTAAATGAAGTGGATGTACATGGGTTTGTGTACAGAACTTTTGGGACAGCATTAAGGTTTGAATCTTGGATGGGATTTGATTGGATTTGTGGCAGGCTTTCATGGTATGAGAAGAAAAAGGCCATACTAATAATTTTATCTGCTACATTGCTATATTAGTTTATTCAAACACACACACACACACATACACACAGATATACACATGTGTAGTATGAAGACCCAGTCAGCCTGCAAGAAAATGTTTTAATAGGAATTCCATAAAATATTTAGTCTGCTGATATCTGATTAGAATTTATAGCAATATCTAGTTGCTTCCACCCCTGGACAAGTCATTATCATTGGTGAAGGTGTTGCTATTTAAATTTAGAATGCCCCAGAAAGACCTATCTGTTAAACAAAATTGACTTTACATTTCCTCCCAGACTGTGGAGAATACCTGAATAGTTCTTTTGGAGATTAAGTTCTTCAGAGTGAAACCTATGAGAACATGGACTCTCATCTACTTTGTTCCTTTATCCATTAATCATTCTAGGTCAGAAACATTTCTTTTTGACATACTCCCCACCCTGACATTGTCTTGTCACAGGCCACCAAAGCAATAAAACCAACTGAACATACACTGAAACCTTCAAACTTATAAATCAGAGTAAGCCTTTCTGCTTACTAAATGGACAATATCACTTATTATGGTAGGTTATAAAGCTAACACAGAAATCTAGTCTTTCTAACAAGGTAGAGCATATAAAAAATGCTTCATTATAAAATATCTAACTCCAAGTTGTATTTTGTGTTTTTGTTTCTGTAGATCCTAGGGCTTAAACTCACAACGTGAATGGTGCTTTTGTGTTCAAGGCCAGTGCTCTACATAAAATCTGAACTGAATTCCATTTCTCCTGGTAGTTAAATGGAAATAAGAATCTAATGAACTTATCTATTCAGGCTGGCCTATTCATGTTGCATACTTTATCTAATCCCAATTCTCAGCATTGTATAGATGCTCCAACTACAATATAAAAAATACTTAAAACATACTAAGGACATTTGTAAAGTATAAAATGAAGGAAAAATTTTCATCTTTTACAAATCTATGCAAAATCTATGCTAAACTATTGATGCTTTACTGTACCTTTACTGCAACCAGTTTGATATAGTTTAGTACTTGTCACACCAAGTTTCTCTATATTCTACTGGATATTTACTTTTTCATGTATGTGTGTATATGTATACATATGTATCTATCAATATATGTCCCAATGTGGATCATCGGACTTGAAACTGCTTTGTTTTGCTGTTCAGCAATTGAACTTTGTCGGCTTATTTTGTGACAATATCTGTGCTTATTCTCATCATTCTTTTATTTACCAAATCATTGGCAGTCTAAAATCAGCTTCATTTCCGGGGGAAGGTTACCAATCAGTCCAACCACTATCCACCCAGAGGGTTTTAATAAAGCATGCTTTAAGGAAGAAAGATAACATGAACTGACAACTACAGAAATTCTACAGAGACCTGACATCTTTCACATTTCTGCCTTCCTTCTCTTCTCATACTTTAGAAAGCATTGACTAATAGTATAAATATAGTGCAATTATAAGTTAAGGATCAGTATTTTGTTTTGTTTTTTTTTTTCCAACCTGAAGCCTTCTTTTCCATGATTCTTGACATAAACTTTTGGGAGATTTTTTGGATTGTGATGGGATTCCATACAAACAAAGCCATGTATATCAAGAAAGTCAATGTTCTCTTTCTTTTCTTTGTTCATGCATTTTTTATTATAAAATTGATATACAGAATTTTTTTAAAATTTTTTTAATTTAATTTTTTTTGTGAACACACTGTACAGAGGGGTTACAAAATTTCCACTCAGAGTACTAAACAAAAGATGGAGAAAATTAAGGATAGCTATATATGTTAAGCACAAAGACAGGCAATATCAAGATATCTTGAAATTGTATAATTTTGGTGGATAAAGTGGCTAAAACCTGCAATATTATCTACTTAGAAAACAGAGATTAGAGAATTTCAGTTCCAGGCAAGCCCAGCCAAAAAAATGTTTCAGAAACGCTAACCATTTGCTGGGTGCAATGTGTTTTGTTTGTGTTAGGAGGACCACTGTCCAAGTAGGCCCAGGTATAGTGATACTACCTCAAAATAAGCAATCAAATTACAATCTGCTGATATGGCAGTAGTAGAGATGCTGTTTCACAAGTATAGGCTTTTGGGTAAAATCTTCCAGTACCACTAAGCATTTAAGTGTGACAGGGTAAGAATTTGGCATGTCTGAGGTCAAGAGTTCATCCTCATTTTACAAGCTGTAATAAAACCTTTCTCTCTTTTGCTATTTTTTAAATATAGCATAACTTCCATGCCCAAACCAAATAATTTCCTATTAGATATTTTCTCCTATCCATTAAGTAATATGTTATGTGTTCGATAATGTCCCACTGAAATCACACTAACGATCAAAAACCCATTGCATTAGAAAGTGACTGCATTTGGAAACAGAATCTCAAAGGTAGCATTTAAGTTGAAGTCTCCTCCAAGAGAAGCAGAAGGCTAAGGAAAGAGACCTTAGAAGAAGCCAACTCTGATCTTGGAGTTTTAGTACAACCAACACAGAAGCAATGTATTTACAGTGTTAACGCTACCCAATCTGTGTATTTTATTATTACAATTACTAGTAAACATGTGGAATCTATAAGACCTGAAAAGTCATTGACTCTTGGGGTTCATGACTCACCTCTATAATACTAGTGATTAAGAAAGAGGAGACTTGGGCGATAATGGTTTTCAGGCTGGTAGGAAAATTCATGAGGTACTATCTCCAATTAACTACAAAAATTTCTGGGCTGGAGGCATGGTTCAAATGGTAGACTGACTACTGTTAGCAAACTGAACATGAGTTATGTCCAAGCCCCAAATTGGGATAAAGAAAAAGTCCTTAGAACAATACTATGAGAAACAGAATTATGAATAGGAAAGCAGAAACAAAAGAAATAAACTTATTCATACAGACAATGCTTCCCAATCTGAAATATGGCATAAATTGTAATATTGAGGGTTTTCCTTACTATACAATAGACTGTATATCTTTGAAATGAAAAAGGTCAAAAAATAGTAGCATAAAAGTTTTAGAAGGAGTCTGTCTTCAGAAATATATATATATGTATATATATATATATATATATATATATACACACACACACACACACACATATATATAATGTGTATAAAGACATACGTTTTTAAAGATTGTCATCAGAAATATATACATATATCTAAATTTATGTGTAGAATGATGTACATTATAGAGAAACAAAAATATTAAAACATAAGCAAAATTAAAAAATACATCAAACCAAGTGCCAGTGACTCACGCCTATAATTCAAGCTATTCTTGGTAATGAGATCTTAGAATTCTGCTCAAAACTAGACCAGACAGAAAAGTACTTGTTA
Source organism: Dipodomys spectabilis (assembly GCF_019054845.1). Lineage (NCBI taxonomy): Eukaryota > Metazoa > Chordata > Mammalia > Rodentia > Heteromyidae > Dipodomys > Dipodomys spectabilis. The sequence goes on from NW_024871420.1 coordinate 108,743, forward strand.
TATTCTTATCTCCAATTAACTACTAAACACAGGAATTAGCTCTGTGCCTCAAGTGGTAGAGTTGGCTTTGAGCATAAAAAGGCTTAGGGATAATGCCCAGGCCTTGCAAACAACAACAACAACAAACAACAACAACAACAAAATATATCACATTAATTTCACAAAAGCATCTTTTAACTGCTGTGAACATTTCTTAGAAACATGAATACATGCCCCTGGAAAAATCTAATGAAAAGTATACACTATTTGTATCTATGTTAAAGAAATGACTATTTAGATTTTGTTTAAGATATTTATGTAATGCTTAGGAATTAAGACTAATGATAATATACTGGGACTGGTCTGTTATTCTATTTTACGATAGTAATAAAACGATATTTGTACTGATTATATAAAATTACTCTTGTTTAGTATTTGAATTATAATAAGTGATAAACATTTTTAAATGATTTCTATAGGAAAGGATCATTTTATTAATGGTATCAATTCTTTTGTAATTTCAAAACCATTAAGAAAATTATTGCAAGGCTGGTTTGCTCTAAGACTATATTTGTTTTCTTGTTCTAGTTTTCATATGTTTGTAGAAATTTAAATTCCAAAAATTCAATGGATATTGGCATTCAGGAACATCTTCATAGGTACTAATACTAGAGTCACTTAAGTGGAATTGTTTTATTTTGTGTGTTATTTTCACAAATAAAAATGATTATGTATTTTGTTTCTTTTCACTGCGATTGGCTCTTATCTTGAAAATACTTTCTATCCTAGCAATATAGAGAAAAGCAATTGGATTCAGCAAGTAACATATGGCTTTCATAAAATGCAGATGCATAGATTTAGGTTCTGTCATTTGCTAAAAGTTTCTACCAGAAAAGGCTATCAATTACTTATAAGTGATGCACAATTCCTAGATATTCCAGCTATCACATACACTTTTGGATTGAGTTATCTTTGCATAAACTCAGGAAACCAGACCAAAAAAACTCAAAGTAAACAAATTATATCTTTGTTTTAAAAGCTGTAGTTTACAAAGAATTTTTAGACAACACCAAAAACATCTTTTTAGGTATTCTGCGATTTTTGTGAAGTATTTTTAACAATAGGTTTTTTTTGCTGACATGAAATTCACATGCAATATATTATCTCTTTTCATTATATACATTTTAGTGCTTTGGAAGTGAATTGTACAATCATAGATTTTCCAAGCCTAATTTTCACAAACTTGCATTTGTTCAAATAGAATTGTTATAAATTTTAGAACAGACATTAAAATAGATATAAAATTCAGTTACAGGAATTTGTCCAGCATACATCTTCTATAGTGTGAGTTTTAAAAATTTGTTTTTGGGGATTATTTCCAGGGTCTCACACATACTATTCAAGTGCAGTCAATGAACTACATTCCCTGTTCAAACGGGTTTTATACTTCTCTTTAATACATACATCGAAGTGTAATGTAGATCCTATACAATTCTCATTGACCTCTTGAAGACTTGAAAACTTGATTGCTAAAATGATTGCAGTATTATGCAAATCATTCTGCTTTGTGGAGTATATCAATTTATCCACAAATGCATTACTATATTTTGTGTCATCGTTTTATATTATGGTCATACTAATGAGTTTTATTTTTATTTTTTTACATACTACAGAGGAGCTTAATTCATATGCTCCTTCTATTGACTATTAATTTACATATATTCTTTAAAGAAATATCCTGTTTGGGAAAAATTTATATAAAATTCGAAGATATAAAAGTACTTAAGACTCAGGATCATTGTAGAATTAACATTGGAGCATTAACGAATATGTGCCCTCTATCTGTTGGATATGTTTTCACTTCTTTAATAGAATTATGAAAGGTTATCAGTTGATATTAACCAGTTTTTCTTGCTTTTCTTTAGCCACTAATGCTTTCCATGTCAACTTTTTAGAAACCTTTACTGATCCAATATCATGATTTTTTACATTTATGTTTTCTAGGTTTTCACAGGATCCTAATAGAGAACTTCCCAAGCATGCAAAAAGATAGGCCTATTCAAATACAAGAGGCTTTATGAACCCCAAATAGACCAGACCAGAACAGGACATCTGACCGCCACATTATAAACTTCACAGGATCAATGCAGACCAAGGAAAAGATCCTTAAAGCTGTCAAAGAGAAAAGACCGATCACCTATAAAGGGAAACCAATTAGAATCACTTCAGATTTCTCAGCAGAGACAATCAAAGCAAGAAGAGCCTGGAATGATGTATGCCTTGCCCTAAAGACAAACAACTATCAACCAAGAATACTGTACCCAGCTAAAGTCTCCTTCATAACCGAAGGTCAAATAAAAATCTTCCATAGTAAGGAAAAACTGAAACAATATATCTGCACCAAACCATCCCTACAAAAGATACTTAAAGATGCCCTACACATAGAAAACCAACAAGACCACAAAAAAGGCCAAGAAACCACACCCAATCGGAGAATCCAAGAACCATAGGAAGAACCCAGTTGTCACAGCTCCCCAAAAAATGGATAAAATGTCAGGAACTCCCAAATACCTCTCAGTCCTATCTCTCAACATTAACGGACTTAACTCTCCAACTAAGCGACATAGACTGTCTAGTTTGATTAAAAAACAAAAGCCTTGTATCTGTTGCCTTCAGAAGTCACACCTTGCCCATAAAAACAAACACATTTTGAAAGTGAAAGGCTGGAACAAAATGTACCAAGCAAATGACCCCCATAAAATGACAAGAGTTACAATTCTAATATCAGATAAAATAGAGAGATCAAATTAAAATTAGTGAGAAAAGGTAAAGAAGCTGGCTACCTACTAATTCAGGGATCTCACATTCAGGAGGATATTACAATTCTAAATCTCTATTAATCAAACAATGGAGCACCCAAATTTATCCAAGAAATACTACTTTCCTTCAAATCTCACAGAGATCCAAACACATTAATTGTTGGGGACTTTAAAATACCTCAATCTCCACTAGATAGATCAACTTGGCAAAAACTCAACAGAGAAACCACAGATTTAAACAACTCCATAGATCAACAAGATTTAACAGACATTTACTGAATATTTCACCCAGCAGTATTAGAACATATGTTTTTTCCTGCAGCACATGGGACATTTTCAAAAATAGACCATATTTTAGGTCACAAAGCAAACGTCCAAATTAAGAAACATTGAAGTTATAACTTGTATTCTCTAAGGCCACAAAGGAATAAAATTAGAATTCAACCAAAAGCCAACAAAGAAAGTCCTGTTAAACATGGAAGCTGAACAACACACTGCTGAATCCCCAGTGGGTCATGGATTAAATTAGAAAGGAAATTAAATTTTCATGATATTAAACACAAACGAACACACAAATTACCATCTCCTCTGGGACACAGAAAAGGCAATTCTCAGAGGAAAGTTGGAGAGATCTGAAACCAACAATTTAATGAGACATCTGAACCTCCTTGAAAAAGAGCAGCAGGAAAACCCCAATCCAGTAGATGGAAAGAAATAATTAAAATTAAACCAGAATTAAATGAATTAGAATCCCAAAAACATTTAAAATCAACAAAACAAAGAGTTGATTCTTCAAAAATATTAACAAAATTGACAGACACGTAGCAAATCTTATGAATCTTATAAATAAGAGATAATGGAAACATCACCACAGAAACAACCAAGATTCAGAACATTATAAGGGAATACTTCTCAAATCTTTATGCAAATAAGGTTGAGAACTTGGCAGAAATGGACCTTTTCCTAGCAAATATCAACATGCAGGAACTAAACCAAGATGAGTTATACCATCTTAACAGGCCCATATCAAGCATTGAGATAGAAACAGCAATACCGGAACTCCCATCTAAGAAAAGCCCAGGAACAGATGGTTTTACAGCAGAATTCTACAAGGCCTTCAAGCAGAGTTCACATCAATACTCCTCCAACACTTCAATGAAATTGAAAGAGAACGTTCACTACCAAACTCATTCTATGAGACCATCATAACCCTCATCCCAAAACCAGGCAAGGACTCATCAAAGAAAGAGAGCTACAGACCCATTTGTTTTATGAAAATCGATGTAAAATTTCTCAACAAAAATTTGGCCAGTCGAGGGGGCTGAGAAGATGGCTCAGGGGTAGAGCACTTGCCTTGCATGCCTGAGGCCCTGGGTTGGATTCCCCAGCATCACATAAGCTAAAAGAAATAAGCCAGAAGTGGCACTATGACTCAAGTGGTAGAGTGCTAGCCTTGAGCTGAAGAGCTGAGGGACAGCGCCCAGGCCCAGAGTTCAGGCACCATGACAGGATCCAAAAACAAGAAAATTTAGCCAATCGAGTTCAATAATTCATCCAAAAAATCAAACACCACGATAAAACAGAATTCATTTCAGGGATGCAAAGCTGGTTCAATACACGCAAATCAATTAATATAATTCATCATATCAACAAGAGCAAGGATGGATATGAACCACATGGTTATCTCAATAAATGCAGAAAAAGAATTTGACAAGATCCAACTCCCCTTTATGACGAAGGTTCTGGAAAAATTAGGAATCATGGAACATTCCTCAATACAATAAAGGCTGTATAGGACAAACCTACAGCCAGCTTTATAATTAATGTTAAAAAACTAAAGCCCTTTCCTCTTAACTAAGGAACAAGACAAGGATGTCCACTCTCTCCACGTCTCTTCAATCTAGTATTAGCATGCTTAGCTACAGCAATTAGAAAAGATGCAAACAGCGATGGGAAGGGGAAACAAAGGAGGAGGCTACAATGCTTGATAAGAAATGTACTCATTATCTTGCCCATGTAATTGTAACCCCTCTGTACAGTATTTTCACAATAAAAAAGTACATAGAAACAAATACAATTAAAGAGCAAAAGTTTTCAACAACAACAACAACAAAAGAATCCCACAGATTCCACTCCCAAAAGTAGCAGGGTAAAAATTAACCCTCAAAAATAAATGGCTTTTGTATATGCCAACAGAGAAAAGCGTGGATGCAATAAGGAAAGCAACTCCATTCATAATAGCCCCACAAAAAATAAAATACTTAGGAATTAATTTAACCAAAGAAGTGAAGGGCTTCTATGATGAAAAATTTAAAAACCTGAAAAAGAAATCAAAACAGAACTTAGAAACTGGAAAACCTCCCATGCTCCTGGATTGGAAGGATCAACATCATGAAAACGGCAATACTTCTCAAGGCTATCTACAAATTCAATGCCATACCTATCACAATATTCCAACCACATTCTTCAAGGAATTAGAAAAGGCAATCCAAAAATTCATATGGAACAATAAAAGATCCCGAATAGCAAAAACAATCCTTAACAGAAAGAACAGTGCTGGAGGAATATCAGTGCCAAATTTCAAACTCTACTAAAAGCCATAGTAATCAAGACAGCTTGGTACTGGCACAAGAACAGACCTCAGGACCAATGGAATAGAATTAACAACCCAGAAATGAACCCACAAATCTATAGGGACTTAATCTACGATAAGGGAGCTAAAAAAAATGGAATGGAAGAAAGACAGCCTCTTCAGTAAATGGTGTTGGCAAAATTGGTTAACTATTTGTAGAAAACTAAAGCTAGATCCTTATATATCACCCTGCACCAGAATCAACTCCAGAATCAAATTGATCACAGACCTCAGAGTCAAAGCAGACACTCTGAAAACATTACAGGATGGAATAGGAGAAACCTTTGGTCTCCTTGGCACAGGCCGAAATTTTCTTACTAGAGACCCAGAAACACAACAAATCAAAGAAAGTTTGGACAAATGGGATTACATGAAATTGCAGAGCTTCTGCATGGCAAAGGACATAGCTAGCATGATCAACAGAAAGCCCAGGGATTGGGAGAAGATCTTCACTAGCCATACTACGGACAAGGGTCTCATATTTAAAATATTACTTGAACTCAAAAAATTAAATCCCCCAACAACAAATCTTCAAAGAAACAACTGCCCAATAAATAAGTGGGCTAAAGACAAAGAGAAACTTCTCTGAAGAAGAAAGAAGGATGTCCAATAGATACATGAAGAAATGCTCAACCATCCTAGCCATAAAAGAAATGCAAATCAAAACATTGAGAAACCACCTCAATCCAGTTAGAATGACTAAAATAAAGAACTCTAATAACAACAGATGCTCGAGGGGATGTGGACAGAAGGGAACTTTACCGCATTGTTGGTGGGAGTGTATACTTGTTCAACCACTTTGGAAAATAGTAGGGAGATTCCTCAAAAGACTCCACATAGAGCTCCAATATTACCCAGCAATCTCATTTTGGGGCATTTAACCAAATGATCACAAACAAGACCCTACTAAAGCTGCCTGCACAACTATGTTTATTGCAGCATTATTTACCATAGGTAAGATATGGTACTAACCCCAATGCCCTTCAGTAGATGAATGGATCAAGGAAATGTCCAATATATACACAATGGAATTCTATGCCTCCATCAGAAAGAATGACATTGCCCCATTTGTTAGGAAATGGGAAGACTTGGAAAAAATTATATTAAGTGAAGTAAGCCAGGCCCAAAGGAACATAGGTCCCATGGTTTCCATTATTCGCAATAACTAGTATGTGTCTGAATCAAGCAGAAAAGGTCAGATAAGGTGATGTTAGGAAAATGATCCCTAAGATATGTATTTTAAATATTTTTTTTGTTTCATGCATTTGTTTCTAATGCAATTATAAGATTATTTCTTTGTTGCTTTGTATGTTCCTCCCCCACAGTATAACCCATGCTTTCACTGTATTTGATGTCCATATAATTTGTGGAAGGGAAGTGGAAAAACAAGTCGTTTAAATAAGGATACAAGTGGACCTGTTGCAACAATGAGAAGTACAAGTTGTCATGTCAAAAACGAAGTTTACAACTTGGGGGGGGGGAGGATTGAGTGGGAGAGGAGGGAGGATGGGAAGGGATGGGAAGGGTAAACAAAGGAGGAGGCTACAATGCTCGATAAGAAATGTACTCACTATCTTGCCCATGTAACTGTAACCCATCTGTATAGTATTTTCAAAATAAAAAAAAGAAATGGGTCTATAGTTCTCTTTCTTTGATGAGTCCCTGCCAGGTTTTGGGATGAGGGTTATGATGGCTTCATAGAATATGTTCGGTAATGAACTTTCTCTTTCAATTTAATTGAAGAATTGGAGGAGTATTGGTGTGAGCTGTGCTTTGAAGGCCTTTTAGAATTCTGCTGTAAAACCATCTGGTCCTGGACTTTTCTTAGCTGGGAAGTCTCTTATTGCTGTTTCTATTTCAATGCTTGATATGGGCCTGTTAAGATGGTTTAATTCATCTTGGTTTAGTTTTGGCATGTCAATATTTGCTAGGAAAAGGTCAATTTCTGCCAAGTTCTCAAACTTATTAGCATAAAGTTTTGAGAAGTATTCCCTTAAAATGTTGTGAATCTTGTTGTTTCTGTGGTGATGTTTCCATTCTCATCTCTGAGTTTGTTTATTTGGGTGTGTTCTCTTCTTTTTCTGATAAGATGTGCTAGGGGACTGTCAATTTTTTTAAATTTTTTTGAAGAACCAACTCTTTGTTTTGTTGATTCTTTCTATAGTTTTTTTTTTGGATTCTAATTCATTTAATTCTGATTTAATTTTAATTATTTTTTTCCATCTACTGGATTGGGGTTTATCTTGCTGCTCTTTTTCAAGGAGGTTCAGATGTCTCATTAAACTGTTGGTTTCAGATCTCTCCAATTTTTTGATGTAGGAACTCAGGGCTATAAACTTGCCTCTGAGTACTGCCTTTGCTGTGTCCCAGAGGAGATGGTAATTTGTGTGCTCATTTTTGTTGAACAGCATGAACATTTGAATTTCCTTTCTAATCTCTTCCTTGACCCACTCGTGATTCATCAGTGTGTTGTTCAGCCTCCATGTGTTACCAGACTTTCTTTCGTGGCTTTTGGTGTTGAGTTCTAATTTTATTCCCTTGTGGTCTTAAAGAATGAAAGATATGACTTCAATGTTTCTGAATTTGGACAAGTTTGCTTTGTGGCCTAAAATGTGATCTATTTTAGAAAATGTTCCATATGCTGCTGAGATAAACGTGTATTCTGATGATGTTGGGTGAAATATTCGGTAGATGTCTGTTAAATCTACTTGATCTATGCAGTTGTTTAGATCTGAGGTTTCTCTGTGGAGTTTTTGCCGAGTTGATATATCTAGTGGGGAGAGTGGTGTGTTAAAATCCCCAACAATTAATGTCTTTGGGTCTATGTGGGATTTGAGGGAAAGTAATGTTTCTTGGATAAATTTGGGTGCTCTGTTGTTTTGTGAATAGATATTTAGAATTGTAATATCCTCCTGAAGGAGAGATCCATTAATTAGTATGTAACAACCTTCTTTATCTCTTCTCACGAATATTAATTGGAAGTCTATTTTATCTGATATTAGGATTTCAACTCTTGCCTGTTTATGGGGGCCGTTTGCTTGGAAGATTTTTTTCCAGCCTTTAACATTGAAAATGTGTTTGTTTTTATGGGCAATATGTGACTCCTGAAGGCAGCATATAGAAGGGTCTTGTTTTTTAATCCAACTAGACAGTCTATGTCGCATAATTGGAGAGTTAAATCCGTTAATGTTAAGAGATAGGACTGAGAGGTATTTGGGAGTTCCTGCCATGTTATCCACCTTCTGGGGAGCTGCGAAAACTGGGTTCTTCCTATGGTTCTTTGATTCTCAGTTTGGGTGCAGTTTCTTTTCCTTTATTTTGGTCTTGTTGGTTTTCTGTGTGTAGGACATCTTTAAGAAGCTTTTATAGGGCTGGTTTGGTGGAGATATATTGTTTCAATTTTTCTTTCCTATGGAAGGTTTTTATTTGGCCTTCAGTTATGAAGGAGAGTTTAGCTTGGTACTGTATTCTTGGTTGATAGTGGTTTGTTTTTAGGGCATGGCATACATGATTCCAGGCTCTTCTTGCTTTGATTGTCTCTGCTGAGAAATCTGAGGTGATTCTAATTGGTTTCCCTTTATAGGCCATTAATGTTTTTCCCTTGACAGCTTTAAGGATCTTTTCCTTGGTCTAAATTGATCCTGTGCAGATTATAATGTGACGGTGGTATGTCCTATTCTGGTCTGGTCTATCTGGGGTTCTAATGGTTCTTGTATCTGAATAGGCCTATCTTTTTGCATGTTTGGGAAGTTCTCTGCTAGGATCCTGTTAAACAAATTTCCTAGTCCATTAACTTCTGTTTCTAGGTGCTCCTCTACACCCATTATCCTTAGATTAGGCCTTCTGATCGTGTCTTCCAAGTTTTGGATATATTTCTCATATTTCTTGGAATTGTCTTGGATCGTTGTATGTTCTTTCTCTATAATATGTAAGGCTGTCTTCAATCCCCGAGATTCGATCTTTGTATGGTCTAATCTGCTGTCAAGACTTTCTACTTTTTTTTTATTTCTTTTCCTTCAAGTTGGTAGCGTTGGTGGCTTCAAATTCTTTGTTGAAGCTTTGTTTTAGATCTTGTATGAACTTCTTTACTGCCTTAATTTGGTGTTCAGTGTTTATTCTCAAATCACTTAGTTGATTGGTTATGGTTTCCTTGGACTCCCATTCCTTCTGTTGGGTTCCATTCAGCATTGCCTTTGTGGTCTCCCTGACTTCCTTCAGCTCTTTGGTAATGGATTCCATGAATGCCCTTAGTGATCTTTGTGTATTCTCATCCTGTTCTCTCAATTCCTGTATTACTCTTTGCTTAACTTCCTCCCGTTCATGCCATTCCTGTAGTTCTCTTTGAGTGTTCTCAGCCATTCCTGCCTTTCTCTTTGAGTATTCTCAAGCTGCTCACGCAAATCCTGTATCAGTTTTTGAGTAGCTTCCTCACGCTTATGATATTCCTGTATAAACCTTTGGATTGCCTCCTCTCTCATTATCACGCTCATACAGAGTCCTTTTTATGTTTTCAGTCTTTTCATTTATGATGTTTGCCAGCAGTGTTTGTAGAGCTATTTGGGAACTCTCCTCTGGATTATTCATTATCTGTTCTGTTCCCTGATTATCATGAGTGGGAGTTGAGATACCCGGACTTTCATTTTTCTTGTGTTTTTCCGCTTACTCTGCTCATTTGGGATGAAATTATCACCAGTTTTATGCTAGAACAATATCTTAAGGCAAGCATCAACCAAAGTATGTATTTGCACAGTCAATAGTCTGCAGATACAATCTAGTTCAACAGATACCTCTATTCAACATCAAACAACTATATATTAATGGGCTATGAACCACAAAGAAGAATTTGGTAAACCGGAAGTTATTCAGTGTAGGAAAAGATGTGGGTAAAAAATAGAAATAGAGTGATGTGGGAAGGTACAGTGAGTGTTAACTAAATCCTAATCTCAAAGCAGGAAATAGGTTGGATAGGATGAAAGTAGAGAGAGAGAAAAAAAGTAGAAAGAGAAAGGGAAAAAGACCAGAAAAAATGGAAAGGTAAAAACTTAAAATATTATAGAGAATTTAAAACAAACTATTCAGAGAAGAACATGAATATAATGACACAAGGGGAGGGATATAAAGGAGATGTGAAAAACTTAAAAATAACAATACTTAAAATATTTTATAGGTATAAAGGGGTAGTACTGCTATTAAGGAATTTAAGTCTAAGAGGTTTTGAATTGAGTAATAAATTTGTGGATTAAGTGTGAACACAATGGGGGAAAAGGTCTAATAATCAACTAAGGGTTTATCTGAGGATGTGCAGAACAGCAATTAAGTCACATAAAGAAGAACGAAAGAGAAGAAAAGGTGAAAAGGATAAGAAAGAAAGAAAAAAGATCATCAGAAGTTCAGTAGAGCTAAACAAAAACAAAATTTAAAAAAACAAGGGAAAAAAAGAAAGAAAAACGCACACACACTTATACCCCTAAAATAAAATTCTAAGTGGAAAAAAATACTAGAAAACAATTTTTTTTCAAAAAAGGTAAAAATTAATGATTAAAAAAATTTTTAGAAAAAAAATTTTTTATAAAAGGTAGAACAACAACAAAAAAAGTTGCTTAATTTTTTGGGGGGAGGGGTGGGAAAAATCCTGTATGTCCCTTGTGTCCATAACCAGCCTCTTGTTGGAGTCTCTGGTCTGCTTGTGTTCCTGTGGCTTGGTTGTTTCCTTAAGTCAGTTTCTTTGAACAGGCAGAAAAACGCTCTGCTTTTTCCAATGTATTGCGATCCTCCTCCCAGGTTAGTTCAGTGGAAGGAAGATCTGCTTTGAGTACCCACAAAAGAGGGAGATGGCTTTTTCCTCGAGTTTGGAGATGCTGTGATGAGGCTAGGTTCTGGGTAGAGTTGAGGCCTTTCAGCAAACAGTAGCTTTTCTCGGGGGCTGGTTTGTGAGAAACTCACAGAGCCCAGCCTGGAGCCACTCTCAGAGTTTATGTTTACTGAATTTCAATTGATTGTCGAGGATGCTAAAAGAAGGGGCAGCCTCTGGCTCTGATTACCGGGTGAAGAAAGCCACTCCTGGGGCTGGCGCCTGAGCTGGGTGACTTTTCCCTGGGTGTAGCTGAGTCTGGCAGGTCAGGTTAGGCTCTTGTGACCTGCTAGATGACTCTAGATTTCTTCCAAGGCCTGAGTTAGAACTAGCAGCTCCTCCGAGCTTTGTCGGTATCCAAGATGGAAATCTCCGTTACTGGGGGAGGAGGGGTGGCCTTCCTTCCTTTGTTTCCTGAGAAGGAGTGAGGACGTCATGCTTCTACTCATGCCGAGTCCTGGTTCCTGGGTCGTCTCTGGTCTGCGATGTGCATGATGAAGATTTATGCTTCTTGTCGGTTCTTGCTGGTGTTGAGTAGAATCCGCTCACCCACCGCGTCTGGTTCCTTCTTTCTGGACTCTGTGAATCAGGTATAGTGCCTGCAGTTGCCGCCCCCACCTCTGCCACCACCCACTGCGGCTGCTGGCAATTGCTCAGGGCTGTCTCCTTGCCTGTATTTTCTCTCTCTGGCCTAACTCTCTGTCCTGTGAAGGCACACTGTTCACTGGAACTCTAAAACTGCTTTCTATGTGAGAGCTTGTTTAGCCTCCAGCTTCTCCTCCACAATCTTCCCTGAACAGCCTGGAATTTATTTTCATGTCTTCATTCAATCTGTTCTGCATTGTAGTGAGCTAAATCAGTTCTGTAAAATCACTTTAGGTAGCAAAAATATTAACACAATGTATATCAAAAAGTTTTGGCCTCACTCAACTGCTAAAAGCAGTATGCTCAGCTAGGGCTTCTAAGAACACTGTTTTCTTACCTTTTCCATTTGCTCAATTCTTTTCTTTGTTGTTGTTGTTGTTGTTGCATTTTTAGGGGCAGGGGGTCCAGTCGTGGGGCCTGAACTCTGGACCTGGGTGCTGTGCCTCAGCTCTTCAGCTCAAGACTAGTGCTCTACCACTTGAACCACAGCACAATGTCTGGCTTAGTTTTCTTTTTGCTTATGCGATGCTGGGGAATCGAACCCAGGGCCTCATGCATGCAAGGCAAGGGCTCTACCACTGAGCCACCTTCCAAGCCCTGCTCAATTCTTTCCTGAACCCAAAACTTTTTGCTTATGTAGTAAGAGAAATCTTCACTATCTCATGTTAATAAGGATATTATTTTTTGTGAGCCACTTAGAAATGTGAAATAATTGGTTTGAAGTATCCAATCAGATTTTTTTTCTGTGTTTCACTGCTTCACGTGCAAAGACATTGTGGAAAGTGTTACAAACACAAAAGTGTAAACCCAATACCTTCTTTCATTGTGGAGGGCAATTTCTTCCTAAATATTTGGCCCAAATTATGTTTTTCAGAGAATTACTGTGTGGTAATTAAAGGTTAATTCACATATTTTTATGTCTTATTTTTTTTTAAGAACTTTGAATTCAAATTCCACTAAAACCTTGTCTCACACAGTGAGAGTATATTTACTGTGTTAGGACAATTCTCAAGGGAATCTTCAGGATTTACAGCAGGGTTTCTGAGGTTTGTTTGTTTAGTCTGAAAAAGAGCCATCTTCACCCACATTGCACCCTCTCTACTAAGTCTCCATGGATTTCTTTGCATGAAAGCCTATTCTCCCAGGCAATTTTAAATTTTCTTAATTGGCTGTGTTATTAAGAATTATGAACGATTAAAATTTACCTGTCATAACTTTAAAACTCCTTTGAAATTCCTTTTTCAGAACTGCAAATTCACCTATCCTGATTCTACCTTAACCATCAAAAAGTTAACATGTTGTTCTCATGATATAGTGTTCATGCAACTATTATTTTCTATTCACTTTGTTATGCGTATATATGATCATATAAGCATATGCCGAGCAAAATGAACTCCAAGATACGGAAACAGATTTTTTCATTTGTGGTTGTTGTTTTTGATGTACTATGTGATTTCTGTTTTCATTGAGTTTTCCCATATAGTTTATCCCTGCTATATTTGATTTTGTAGTCTGTATACATTTACCTTAATTAGGGAAGGGAAGAGGAACAACAAAATGGTGAGACAAAGGACAAGGGGAAAACCAATGTAATAGCAATACTCACAAGACAATATGTTGGAAATGTACATTACAACTTGTGAGAGGTGAAGGGGTAAAGGAAAACTGTGAGAAAAATGAGGGAGGAGTAACAAGTTTGAAAAGTTATGTATTCACTACCTTACAATTACTGTAACCCCACTGTACATCACTTTGATAATAAAATTTTAAAAATAAGCTGCATAAAATATAATTTCTTTGTCTTGGTATAATAAATATTATTATTTATGTAGTAACTTCTTAAAAACCAATACTATTTGGAATCTAATTTGAATTAATTACCCCTTCTTTATCAGAGGGCCATCAACTTGAATGTAACCCAACTAAACAAAATTTTCACAATATACTTCCCAATATTTTGAAACAAGAATAAATTTAGTACTTTCTCATACTAAAACTGAAAACAGCTTAATTCTATGGAAACCCATAACTTTAAAAAGTAAATAAGTTGTTAAGAAGACAGAATATATGTGTTCTTCAAAATTCCTACAACTAATAACTTCTCATTTTTAAATTCTCAACTTCCATACCTGAGAGATTCAAAACAGTACCTGTTTGCATGTATGAAATTCTGCAATAGATGCAGTTTCCAATGGGGTGTTACAGATTGAGAAATCAACAGAAAAATAGCCACATTCTGGTAGAGGATACAACTATGAAGCATTTGTAATAATTAATTCTTCAAGAGTAAGCAATTGTTTATCACAGTAAGCTATTATTTCTATGACCATTAATCCCAAGATTTATACCATAATGTCATCCTACCCCAACAGTTTCCAACTTGTAAGCTGCACCTTAAAATTCCTTCATTCACATCATGAATAGCTTATTTCTATTGTGAAAAAATACTACACCTCTGCTAATGCGATGCCCTCCTTGTTATGGAAAGAACAACACAATAAACTGAGCTGCATCATTTTTCCCCTGTGGTATTCTTGAGATCAGAACACTTGCAAATATTATTTATATTTATACTTTCTTAAACTATCATAGATATTCAGGATGCTAAGATAAGAAAATTATGGTTAAAGCCCACCCAGGCAGGAACGTTTCTTGGAATCTTATCTCCAATAAACTTCTCAGAAAAAGCCAGACACAAGTGCCACTGAGGTTGATGTGGTAGGGCATGAGCCTTGAGCATAACCAGGCTCAGAGAGTGTCCAAGCCCAGAGTTCAAGCTCTAGGACAAACCAATGAAACAAAAACAAAAATGAAAACAAACCCCAAACCTAGCATTTTTCTCAAAGTATACAGAGCCACGTAACTAAGGAAATCACTTCCTGTGTTACATATAGGTAGAAGAAAGAAGATGTCACACAATTACTCTCTTCATACCATATTATACCAAACCCCTCAATAATTGCAGTTTTTCTAAATTTATAAATTAATATCATCCATTTGCTGGCAACTCTGTCTAAATTATTCACATTATCATATTATACATGAATGTTCGAATTATCTGTTAACTAAGTTCTAATTATAACTCTCTTGAAAGTATATTCTAGGAAAATAAAATGTCAGAATCATTTGTGAATGTCAATTAAACCTTCTCTTTAAAAAGAAATTTGTAGTATCCTATAGAATATCAAATTACAAACAAAATCAAAGTATGTATTTTAAATCTAAATTATAATTTAGCAAGGTCTACAAAGTCCTACATTAGATGAACTTTGCTATTTCTCCAGGCTTAACCTTTTGTAATCCTTCATCATTTCTTTGGAATCCAACATAATGATGCTTACTTACTTATGCAAATTTTTGGATGGGAATCATGAACCATTTTGCATCTAGGAATGTTCTGTAATGAAGAGAGCATTTAAAACACAACTGAGGACTATATATGCGTTGAATTTCAATAGGAAACTTGACTTCTTGAAACATAATGACGAAATTAGCCCAAAATTGAACTGTGTATTCCTTTCTTGTTGTTTGGCTTGTTTTATTGAGACAAAATTATACTACCTGGTCCATGGAAGGTATGCCTATGTAACTCCACTCTCTAATCTCCTGTCTTAGTCTAAGTGCTAGAATTCCAGACGTGTATCACATTGCCCTGTCATAGTTTGTTGGTTTATTTAATCTAGAAACAGACTAGCAAATCTGAACTTCTCTTATAATCTTATCCACTAGACTGCTTAGAATGTTTATATACTATTTTCAAAGATGTTCTAACATTTGACACAGGATATGAAAATTTTCAGATGCACCTGCAGGGGTCTCTGATTCCTTCTTCCATGG
Source organism: Dipodomys spectabilis (assembly GCF_019054845.1). NCBI lineage: Eukaryota > Metazoa > Chordata > Mammalia > Rodentia > Heteromyidae > Dipodomys > Dipodomys spectabilis. The sequence continues at coordinate 124,506 of NW_024871420.1, forward strand.
ATCTCATCCCATTAATAATGAATACTTGACTCTCTTACTATCTCTGGTCCCTACCTTTGTAATAGTCTCAACTTTCTTGAACAAAGTTCACTGGAGGGCTTTCTAATATTAAAAATTATCACTTGATTCTAGTCTTACTCACGACATATTTTCCATGGTTTTCTAACTTTTCTACATATTCTGAGAATTTTCTCATTTGTGTATTCATGTGTGCACATATAAGTGCCTCTGTGTGTATGTGCATGTTTATATCTATGTACGCAAAAGCCTCAAGCTCTTATTCAGTAATCTTGCTCATGATTGGTATTCCACCTTTTGTCTGGTTAATTATAGATAGTGTCTCAAAGCCTGGTCTGCCCAGGCTGGATGCAAACTGAACTTCCCAGACCGCTTTACATTCTTAGGTATTATCTTTCCGGGAGTATCAACTTTTAAACTAGAAACATTTTTGCGAGTATAAAGACTAAGCTGTAATCCATATTTTTAACTCAAGAAGTCATATAAAGATAGATGAACGTACACATTATATATCCTGAGTGTACACTGTTAGAAATGTGATCACAAGCTGAGTGATGATAAGATCTAAGGATTGGGGATTAAAGCCAACCTTGGTAGGAAAATCCTGGAGACTCTTTTCTCAAATAACTACAAGAAAACTGGAAGTGGCACTGTAGCTCAAGTGGTAGAGCATTAGCCTTGAGTTGAGTATCAGAGGGACAGCGCCCAGTCCCAGCGCCACGAAAAACAACACAAAAAAAGAATACAAGAAAAGGAAAGAAAAGAAATGTGATCTTAGGTTCATTGCTAGTATTATCCCTGTTCTCTCAAGATGGACTCTTTTTCCAGTTAAGTCCATACTCGTATATCTGACTTACATTGGAAACAGAATCATTCTTCCATTCTACTTTTTACCAATTTACGTGATTAGCAAGCATGATTTAGAAAGGGAGTGACCTCATGCTTCATATTCCACTTAGGAGTAATGCTTTCTCTATATCACTCCCATAAATCTACATACTGGACTTGGCTTTATTGTTTCAATTTTGCCTTATTTGTAGAGTCTCCTATATTGTATTGAACCCTTATACTTAAACACAGAATTTCTCTTTCTATTATTGCTATTGTTTCTCTTACTGTTAAATCATATACACTTGGGAAATTAATGCACAGCACATACATTCAGAAAAAATGACCTGAGAACCTTCTTCCCATTTAAAATTCACCTTAATTTACAGAGGACTAAAGAAGTTTGAACTCAATGTACTCATGGATAATGTATTCATAAGCAACATAAATTTAATATTTTCTGTTTACTAAGTTGTCTCTGAAACACGTGTTACCTCATGTTCAAAGGTGTCCTTGTGCTATTTCAATGAAGCCAGAAAACATTCATTTTATCTGGAGCAGCACCATAGATTGTTACTGGAAGTAAGTGGAAGTTACTGATACTGGATGTGGAAACTGATCCCAGGAGAGGAATTGAACATAAAGAAATGACAAAGTTCAAGTTAACTTGTGCTTTCCTTTATACTGTACAAGAAAAGAATACAAGGCTTGAAGGAAACTGTGTCCCTGACTTTTTTGCGTGTTCTTTACTCATATAAAACATGTCTGTAAACTTCTAGTTGAAAGTATTTAAAAAGGAAACAATGTGCCATTTGAAGGCCAGCATAGAACTAAAGGAAATAACTTTGTTTTAAAAGTGTTCTACTGCAAAGAAACAAAGATATGGAGGTTTTAAAGCGTCTTATGGATGCATGTTTCACTCCTGAAATGATTCTCTTGTTGCAGGAGTCAGTTATCAATTCCTTTAGTCTGGTCCTGTGTTTTCCATAGCAATAAGGATTACAAAACAGGAGGATCCATTGAGTATGATCAGCAAAATCAGCCTCTTCTCAGACCAGTACTCCTGTAAGGAGGGTCCCAAAGAAATACCTGGATTTTGTTTTGTTTGCTTGTTTAGTTGGTGCTGGTTCTGGGGCTTGAACTCAGAGGCTGGACCCTGCCCCTGTACAATTGTCTTTCCTGCCACCTGCCCACAAAGCTAGTACTCTACTGCTTTAGCCAAAACTCCACTTATTTGGTGTTTAATTACAGATAAAAGTTTGAAAGAGTCTCCTTCTTCCTGGGTTGGCTTTGAACTAAGATAGTAAGAAAGTCAAGTGACATCAACTCTATGGACTTCTCTTTTGAACCAAGAAATATTAGATGAAGTTTATTATAAAGATAATATTTGACAATTTTAAAAGAAGAGATTATGTCCAGCAAATAAGCCATAACTTAAATAACTCAGCAAAAGTAGGTGCACTGAATCATTTTGGAATAATTTTCTCTGTTTGGGAGGATTATTATTGACTTCATCAATACTTTGGGGGAAAGTTAAAGTCTTATTTGCACTTTTTTGTTGGTTGTGGGACTTGAACTTGGATCCTGGACGCTGTCCTCAGCTCTTCAGCTCAAGTTGAGCACTCTACCACTTTAGCTACAGCACCACTTCTGGGTTTCTGGTGGTTAATTGAAGATAAGGGTCTCATGTACTTTCCTAAACAGGTTGGCTTGAACCACAATCTTCTGGTCTCAACCTCCTAAGTAGCAAGGATTACAGGCATGAGCCACCAGCACCCAGCTCATATTTGCATTTAGTACAGTAAATGACACTAAGTAGACAAAGAATGGAAATCTGAATCAAATGATGTGACATTGCAGCTTTTCAGAATACTTGAGGTAGCAATAAATATGTCCTCCTTTTCCATTTTGTTACATTAATGACTCATGAGCTATGGGACCTTTACATTAGCATCCTCTTCCATCTGTGTAGGTGTATTTAGTATCAGGAAGTGTTCATAGAGAAATAGAGAAAGACTGAGATTTTTAGAGAGCAAGGGAAATCAGGTATGAAAGAACAGCATAGAAGGAGATACATTTATCACACAGAGATTAAGAACTAGCCTAAGAGATTTAGAATGCTAAAGACAATGAAGAATAAGCCTAATTGATAACTAGTTCTTCAATAACCAAAAATGGTTCCCTGGAATGGTTTCTGCTATACCTTAGTTACTATCATTTATTCCTTCCATCTGGAGTTACTCTTTCTCTTCTGTCACAACTGTTAATTAGCCTTTGCCATAACCAGCCAAAAAGTTTTCCAAATCTCACTTAGATTACCCTTCTCATTGTGATTAGCAGTGACCACTCAAAAGTCTGGAATCCTTGAATTTCCAGAATTAATCTTCACCTGACATCTAAGCACATTCCTGGTATTAATTTCCGTTACCTAATGAACAAAACTTTTTTTTATAACACAGTATCCTAATATAGGTAAAATACATGAATTAGCGACTATTGTCAGGTATCAGTATGGAAAGAGCAATTATATATTCCAAGTATGGGCTCTTTATTTTGCATTTATTAACTAAATGTTTGTTGTTGTTGTTGTTGTTGTTGTTGTTTTGCCAGGCCTGGGGCTTAAACTCAGGGATAGGGAATTATTCCTCAGGTTTTTTTTTTTCTCTTAAGGCTTACACTCTACCACTTGAGGCACAGCATCACTTCCAGTGTTTCTTTTTCTGCTTATGTGGTACTGAGGAATTTAACCCAGGGTTTCATGCATGCTAGGCAATCAGTGTACCATGAAGCCACATTCCCAGAGCCCTAAATAACTTTCTTAAGATGGTATTACATTTTCATTCCATAAATTTGTATCATAATTTTGGCCAGAAATTTTTGCCAGAAAAGGACGTAGAACACAATACTAAGTCCAATAAGGCTAGATGGAAAATGAATAACCTTATGGTCTAGCCAGGGCACAGAGGGGCTTACCTCATGAAGCTGGTACAACAGACTGAGCGAGAGAGCTCCTAACCCACAGCCCACCTCCAGAATGAGAAGGCCACCTTGCTTCCAGCCACATGGGGACGCTGGACCACCTCTTCCAGCACCCATTCAATAAGTTCCTCTGTGTGTGTGTGTGTGTGTGTGTGAGAGAGAGAGAGAGAGAGAGAGAGAGAGAGAGAGAGAGAGAGAGAGAGAGAGGAAGAGAGAGAGAAATACAGAAACAAAGACAGAGACAGAGACAGAGAGAGAGAAAGAGAAAGAGAGAGAGAGAGAAGGTCAGAATTACACTTAAGCCAGGTGCCGATGGCTCAGGACTATAACCCTAACTACACAGGAGGCTGAGATATGAGGATCATGGTTCATAGCCAGCCCGGACAGGAACATCTGTGAAACTCTTATCTCCAAAGAACCACCAGAAAACCAGAAGTGGTGTTGTGAATCAAGTGGTAAAATGCTAGCCTTGAGCTGAGGAGCTCTGGGACAGCGCCCAGGCCCAGAGTTCAAGCCCCACGACTGACAAGAAGTGGACTTCGCACCACAAGAAGTGGACTGAATAGCACCCACTGTCCTAGGGAGCATGGCAGAGAAGTTAGGCTGAGCTTCCTGTTAGCAGGATGTCATGAGTAGGTCACCTGGATTCTCCATGCCTCGTTTTCGCCAGCGGCAAAACTGAATACAGTAAAGGATCCCCTTCCTCAGGTGGGTAGGGTAATGAAGAAAGACAGCCATGTTTTGTTTTATAATCACACACCTGTTGCACGATCTGAGCCCTTTCCAGGTAACTTTCTGTCATATGCTCACAGAATTGCTGAGAACCGTATCTGACAGAAGCTCCCTCTGTGCCTGGCCCTGCTCCAGAGATCCCTCTATATTAATCCCTTGTTTCCTGAAACTGTCCCGTGAGGAGATTGAGGGCCTATGTTCGAGGCCCAACCCAGAGCTTCACCTGTGGTCATGAATTGGCTGCCGTGGACTGAGTTAGGGACAATCCATATAAACCAATGACTGAGCATGGCTCCACATGTCTACCATCCCAACTACAGAGGACCAGGCCTGGTGGCGCATGCCTGCCACAGATAGGAGGACCTCCACCCAGCCCAGCCTGAGCACATATTAAGTCTCCATCTCGGAAATGCCCAAGACAGAAAAGCTTGGCTCTCATGGTAGAAGACCTGACTGGCAAGCCTAAGGCCTTGAGGTCAAACTCTAATATACCAAAAAGAACCAGAGGCCCAGTGCCAGAGGCTCATGCCTATAATCCTACTAATCAGGAGGCTTAGATCTGAAGATCACAGCTGAAGACTTAAAATAGGGTTGGCCTCTCCCATCAGACATCCTGATGAGAAGACCTAGAGTCTGACCTACACTGTTGCTCTCCATACTAGCAGGGCTCATATCCTTACTAAGTGCTGGCCATGATCTTTGTCCCCTTGGCAAGCCACCAACCAGGCCCAAGGGAGTACACAGCTCCAGGCCACAGATACCCCTTGTTCTTGTAATTAAACAGTGCTGAGTCCCCTTCAAGCATCTCACCCTTCCAGGCACCCAGAACTCAGCTGCAAAGCCCATGCACTCCCCAAAAATAGCAGGTAGAAGTTACCAAAGCATCCAGCCTCCTTGTTACAACTCACTTCTACACACACACACACACACACACACACACACACACACACATCCAGACCGGTGACAGAAGACTCGTCCATGCAGCACCTGCAATTTACCAACTGATCACTCACCTGAGCACAGTCAGTCTATACAAGGAGAAAGATGATCTCTCTCTGTCTCTCTGTGTCATTCTCTCTGTGTCTCTCTGTCTCTCTGTCTCTCCTCTCTGTGTCTCTCTGTGTCTCTCTGTCTCTGTGTCTCTGTCTGTGTCTCTGTTTTTTGCTCTCTGTCACACACACCACACACACACACACTCAGAGCAGTGCCTCTCCTGAGTTTGTTAGAGACCAGATGGACCAGGAGTACCAGCAGAAGCTGGCAGAGCTGGGAAATGTGATCACTCCATAAGAACTGTTGCCAGCTGGAGGAGGAGAGGAGGACAGGCTGGGTGTATGTGTGGGGGGAGGGTGCTGCTCCCAGATATTCACCTTTTGCTATGACCCCCAGCAACCTCACCTCCCTACTGGGCTTTTCTGGGACCCTCTTCAGGTGAAAGGGTCACTGAGCACAGAAGACAAGGGCTCACACAGCAAGCGGGGCCTATCTTCTGCATTCAACACCCCGACCCCCAGAAAATAGGAAAAGACTCCAGAAGGCAGGTGTGGACATGCTTCTCCCCAACTCAGACTAAAGCCACCAGGTTCCCACCAGGGAGAGAAAGGGTAGAGATGGGCTGCTGTGTGGCTCCCACAGCTCCAGGCCAGAAGCTCTGTAGTGCCCACTCCTCATTCAACCCTGTATCTCCCTGTTTCCTGGGACACTGGCCACTATGGATGGGGGTTGGATCATCGGGCCAACACACACCTTCACCCCTGGGGTGCATTTGTGGCAGAGTCCTGGCTGGACTGTTGGGCATGGGGGAGGCGCAGGTCTAGGTCTGTGGGGGGAGGGGAATGGGGTCGCAGGGTGAGGTCCTGTGAGGCAGCCACTCACATGTGCTGCTAGGAGAAGCTGTTGGTGGCTGCTCCAGGTGGGGCGAGCAATGATGGCAGAGCCTTGGTGGACACTCAGGCCTGGAGCAGAGAACAGGGGGGCCAGGACCAGGTCAGGGCTGCAAACCGGGTGGTGATGCACCATTACCTGAGGACTCCAAGAGGCACCTCATGTCTGAGCCAGCAGCACCAGGTTTGAAACGCTGATCCAGAGGGAAAGAGGGGAGGGGGCTGGGGCGCAGCCAGGCATGTGGTGGGGCTGAGCAAGGCCTCTCCTCCTAGGCCTCGAGTCTCTTGCTCACCACTCAGCCACCTCTACCTTCCTCAACTGTTGCTAGTGGTGTCAACCAACAGAGAGTATCCAGGTGCTACCAGGCAACATGGAATGTGGGCGTGCCCACCATTCTTGTATCCCATTGGTCAAAAAGAACCATGACGGAATAGGGGTGTGGCCGGAATCCTGTGATGCAGGCAAATGGATGGAGTCAAGATGACAGCAGCTCCTTTCCCAGGAAACTCTGTCCAATCCAGTTGGGGAAAAGATGATGATCTGCTTTAGCCAGATGGCTGCACAGATTGTTGTGTATGTCTGTATGTTGCCAGTCCCGGTCCTTGAACTCAGGATCTGGACACAGTCCATGAGCTGCTTTTGCTCAAGGCTAGCCCTTTACCACTGGAGCCATATGGCTCTACTTCTGGCTTTGTTGGCACTGTAATTGGACAGGGGTCTCAACGACTTTCCTGCCTAGGATGAGTTTGACCATGATCCTCCTATCACAGCCTTGTAAGTATCAAGGATGACTGCTGAGACCCACTGGAGCCTGCCTAATCATTGGTCTTGCTGATGTTCTTGGACAGACCGTTGAGTTCCCTATCGTCAGGTTGTACAGGTGGGAGCTGGAGCCCACAGTTTGAATCCTGGTCCTGCAACTTCCAAATCGCAGGAGATCCTAAGAAACTCATTCCTATTCATATGATTACCAATGGAATGTGATGTATGTCATGATTAAATGGGTAGTTCTTGAATGATTCTAGGGTAAAATTACACACAATTATAGAACACTGATCAATTTTAATTAATACTTTATGATGCATTTAAACAATTACGTTCATTAAACGGAGGCATACCTAAGAACTGGGCGTCACATAGCATAAAGGTGTCATTTTTTCTGCCAGGCCTGGGATTTGAACTCATGCTCTGGTAACATTGTTGCACAGTGTGGGAAGGGGAAACTTGCCTCTTTGAAGTCAAGAAATTCAAGTCTGTTCCTTAGGCCTGAAATCAATCTCCACAACTAGAAAACATCTTATTTGTGTACATCTTAAATATATGATTTATCTTTATATACATATGTTGACTACATATTGCGTTCAGTGTAGTTATTCACCTTACTTTTTGTTTTATTCATGTCTTGACTGTTTATTTTATTGCCTATTATGAGACATAGAAGAGTGATTACATTGATTACATAGGATATAGGTCTGCATATGTTTTTCACTTCATACCTGACACCCAGGACTTTCACAGAAAAGGAAAACATGTGTCACCATCAGCTTCTTATTCCACAATTCATTTTTGGGAGTGCTGGCATCTGAATTCACAGTCTACAAGGCCCAGTTCATGGATGGGTGAGTGTCTGCATGCCATTCTGGGGCAAAATGAGCGGACACGCAGTTCCCAGCACCTGAGATCAAGCCCCAGGGGTTGACAAAACAAGAACAGATTGGCACGCAGATGGTAGTATGCTAATAAATATATATCTTTATAGAGTTCTAGAGATGTCTATCTATTATACTGTTACATAGACTACGTTCCTACCAATTCTTAGGTATTTATTATGCCTCCATGTAATTAATGTGATTGTTTTCATACTTAACAAACTAATAAGTAAATCAATCTGTGTCCTGAAATCATCGCATTCCTGTAAGTAATACTATTCTTTTAAGGCTTCATAAATACTAAATAAAATCAGTCTCCTGAAATCATGCTCAGTCTCCTGAGCATCATTCACGATCAACTCATTCAACGGTGATATTGATAACATTCTATTGTTGGATGGGAACGAGTCTCAGTATCTCCTGCCACTGGTTGGTTTCAGGACGGGGATTCGAAATCAGGGCCTACCTTGCCACGTGGGCCTATGGCTTCCTCAATAGTCCACCAATCTTCAGCAATGCAAGGTGAAGTACCCTTTGCAGCAGTGTCATTCAGACCCAGGAGGGTCACCGTGCAAAGGAAGAAAATGTAAAAAGACCATCTTACCGCATTTTTTCTGTGCATTTTTTTTCACACAAGGCCTGGGGGTCTAGGATCCCAGGATCAACTGTTGGTCCAGTGGTTACACCCCAGCATAGGATGATCAAAGCTGAGGCAGAGTTGTCACAACCTGAGTTCAAGCCCCCTGCAGAGCAAATTCACCCCGTTTATTCTGTCAGGCTTTGGATTTGAACTCAGGTTCTGGGTAAACTTACAGCATTATGGAATAAGGGGAAGCTCCCAGTACTTGAAGATAAGAAAGTCAGGCCTGAACTCTAGACCTGAATTCAAGCCCCAGCTCTGGAAAACATACTAGTTATATACATTGTAAAGACTGTATTTGTACTTACCTATGGATGTTCAGTCCAAACACGTTTGGTGTGGTTGTTCCTTGTATTTTTGTCTTATTCATTTATTTACTATTGATTTTTACTATTATGACACCCATTCCATTTATTACATTGATGACATCCTATCACATGGCATCTAGATTTGTAGACGTGTTCTCTGTCATGCCTGACACCCAGGACTCTCAGAGAAAAGGGAAAAAAGTTTCACATTCGGCTTCTCACTGCATGATCCAATTGTTGGTAGTGCTGGGATCTGAACTCAGGGCATAGCAGGAGCAATTGGCAAACAGTTCAAGGTTAACACACCAGCCTGTGAGCAACTAAGCAGTTAGGCCATTCCCAGGATCTGACATTGGTCCCCAGGGTGGGCCATGATAGTCATAAATTCATTATTTAAAAATAGGATCTATATTTACACACATGTGTGCACAGCATCTTGCATTCGGTGAACTTCTCCTTATTTTGTGTCTAATTCATGGAGGTATTTTGTGTTTTACAGAGTATGGTGACAGGTACAACTGCTGACATGGATGACAACCTGTTCCCATTGTTATAGGGTTGCCTATGCATTCTCCATCCTAGTTGAGACCCGGGACCTTCACAGGAGAGGAAAACATGTGCAATGACTCGCTTCTGACAACAGAATGAAACTTTTGTCAGTGCTGGGATTTGAACTGAGGTCTGGGTAGCTCTGTTGTACTGTGGGGGAAGAGGAAGCTCACCATCTTTGAAGACTACAATGTCAGGCCTGGTCCAGGGCCTAATTTGAATCCCTAGCACTGGACAAAATAACAAGCCCACCTTTTTTAAACATAGGATCGCTCTTTACCTACAGATGTGGTATGCATCTTGCATTCAGTGTAGTTATTCTTTTTATTTGGTGTCTTATTCATGGATATATTGTGTATTTTATTGAGTATAGTGACCAATATAACTGTGCTGACATGGATGACAACCTATTCCCATGGCTATAGAGTTGCCTATAAAGCATTCTCCATCTTTGCTGAGACCCAGGACTTTCACAGGACAGTAAAACAGGTGGATCGATTGGCTTCTCACATCAAGGTGATTCTTTTGGCAGTGCTGGGATTTGAACTCAAGGCCTAGCAGGCCCAATTGGTGAATGGGTCATGGTGAACGCACCAGCCTGTGAGCCACTAAGGAGCTAGGCTGTTCCCAGGACCCGAGATCAAGCCTGGTGGGGGCCAATATAGTCATAAATTCAAATTTTAAACAGAAGATCTATATTTCCATACATGGGTGGGCAGCAATTTGAGTAAAGTATTGTCATTATCTTTATTTTGTGTCTTATTCATTAAAGTATTGTGTATTTTCTTGAGTATAGGATGACAGATATAACTGTGGTGACCTAGATGATAACCTATTCCCCTGAGTTTAGAGTTGCCTATGCATTCTTCATCCTAGCTGAGACCTAGCCTTGCACAGCACAGTAAAACAGGTGCAACTACTGGCTGCTCACACCAGGGTGAATTTTTGGCAGTGCTGGAATAAGAACTCAGGACTTAGGAGCCCCAACTGCCCAATGGGTCCACGTGAGTACATCAGCCTGTGAGCCACTAAGGAGCTGGGCCATTCCGAGGAACAGAGATTGATCCCCAGGGTGGCCACAATAGTCCTCAATGCATCATTGAAACATGGGATGCCTTTTCACATCCGTGTGTGGACTGCATTGTGCATTTCATGTAGTTATTCTATTTTGAAGGCTATTCATTGATGTATTGCATATTTTCTTGAGTATATGATTACAGATATAACTGGGCTGACATGGATGTCAACCTATTCTCATGGCCACAGGGTGTCCCATGCATTCTACATCCCAGCTGAGAACCAGGACTTGCACAGGAAAGGAAAACAGGTGCAACAATTGGCTTCTGACATCAGGTTGAATCTTTTGGCAGTGCTGGGATCTGAACTTGGGGCTTAGCAGGCCCAATTGGCAAATGGGTCCATGTGAGCACACCAGCCTGTGAATCACTAAGGAGCAAAGCCATTCCCAGGACCTGAGATGGAGCCCCCAGGTGTGGGGGTGAGGGGTCGGCACACAGCCGTCATCCATTCATAAGTTGAAGGTAGTGTGCAAATAAGTACATATTTTATCGAGCAGGGGAGACGGTGCCCTCTGATGGAATCCAATCTACCATGTGTCTACTGATTCTTGGATCTTTCCAGATGCTTCCATTTCATGAATATGATGATTATTGTCACGCTTAATAGACACTTCTTTACAAATAATCAATAATACATGAGTTTTGCCTATCATTTTCTACTCACATCCTGCACTTAATACTCATTCAAGGATGAGCTCAATCGCATTCCATGACTCTTTCTGGCCCAGAAACAATTTCTCAGGATTTCCCGCCATTGCCTACTCATAGAGGGGCTGAATTCAAGCCTCAGGCGTGGAAAACCTATTTCTTATATACATTTTAAAGGTAAGATTTATACTTCCATACTGATATTCAGTACATATCGTGTTTGGTGTGGTACTATTTATACTTCCATACAGATGTTCAGTCCATATCGTGTTTGGTGTGGTTATTAATTTTATTTCTTGTTTTATTCATTTATAAATCGTTTATTTTATTGACTTGATGGCACCTATACCATTTATTACGTTGTTTACATCCTGTCACATAGCAACTAGATTTGTAGATGTGTTCTCCATCATGCCTGACACCCAGGACTCTCCCAAAAAAGGAAATCATGTGTCACACTCTGCCTCTTAATCCAAGATTAAGTTTTTGGCAGTGCTGGGATCTGAACTCAGGGCCTAGAAGGCCCAATTCATGAATGGGTGAGTGTGAGCACAGCAGCCTCTAGCCAATGAAGCTGTCAGTTGGTTCCTAGGCGCTGAGATAGGCAGACGGTGGTGAACAAATAAATATATGTTGGTAAAAAGTGCCAGAAACGTCTATCTATGATTGAATGACATCTACTACCTTCCTACCAACTCTTAGGTATTGATTATATCGCCGTTGAAATGATATTATTCTTTTCATGCGTAATAAACTATTAATTAAGATCAATCAGCATCCTAGGATTATTGCATCTACTTTTAGACTAGACAAATGCACGAACTACTCTTTCAATCAGTATTCTTATGCATAGGAATGAGTCTCTTGTGATCTCCTGCCATTGGTAGTTGTCAGGACCAGGATTTGAACCCAGGGCCTATGTTGACATTGTTGGCTTATGGCTTCCCTGATAGTCTGCCAGCCATCAGCAATGGGAGGTCAGGTCCACTTTGCAACCATGTCATTCAGACCCAGGATGGTCACCGTGCAAAGAAAAAAATCATAAAACTCCCCAGCCCTCTAAAGCTCACCATTTTTTGTGCTGTCCCGCTTTTTTTCTTCTTCCAAGCCCTCTGGGTTTAGGATCCCAAGATCGGCTATGGGTCCAGAGGCTTCACCCAGTCTAGGGAGATCGCAGCTGAGGCAGAGTTGCTACGACCTGAGTTCAGGCCCCATGGTTGGCAAAATTAGTTAATTAATTAATTTACTAAATTAAAAAAATAAAGATCCTGGCTTTGGAGTTTCTGTCAGTTTTTCTTCCGAGCCTGGGATTTGAACTCAGGGTCTTGATAAATCTGAAGCAATGTGAGGGAAGGTGCAGAGTTGCCACTACTTGAGTTCAAACCCCATGACAAGCAAAAAATTAATTAAGTCAATGAGCTCAGCAGGGAGAGGTAGTTGTGGAGATGGGAAGGGAGGGATGGTAGGGGGAGAACAAAGGGGAAGGCAACAATGCTCAATAGGAAATGTACTCATTACTTTGCTCATGTAACTGTAACCCCTCTGTACAACATTTCTACAAAAAAAAAAAAAACGTACAAAAGTAATGTAGTGCTCAAAGAAGTGCTTTTGGGGTAAGGGAAGGATGTCTGAATACCTGTACAAAATTCTGTACTGATATTTTTTAATATTCAGTGTGGAACTGAATAAACATAACTGCTTCCATTACAAATTTTAAGTCACTGTCTTAGAACTGAGGCCTGTATTTCTGCCATTGATGGGATTTGAGCTCACCGTCCGGGTGTCTCTTTTACACCTTTTGTGAAGGGGAAGCTCACCGTACTTGAGGAAAAGAAATTCAAGCTAGAGTTACCAGGGCCTGTATTAAAGCCCTGCAATGGAAAAAAATATTTATATACATGTGTAATATATGATATTTATGTACATATGCATGTTTATTATACATTATGATTATTACTAATTTTGTATTTATTTTATTTTTATTTTATTCATTTTACTGTATATTGTATTTAGTATTATTATACACATATTTATTATGTATTGTACATATATTTTAAAATCATAAGCAATAATTTAGGACATTGATTCATTTTTCATTAATATTTTAAGTGTTGAAACATGATACATAATTAAATGGAGGCATTTGTCACAGTCTTCACATGTTTAGTCTCTCCCAAGTATGAGCTTTGTCTTATTTATCTTTGGACAACTTTCTATAGGGATTTCTTTAGATGATTTATACTCAGAAGCCTTTTCTTGAGGATAGGCAAGTTGAGGGATAAAATTGTAAGGGTGGGGCTGAGAATGTGGCTTAGTGGTAGAGAGCTTGCTCAGCATGCATGAATGCCAGGGTTTGAATCCTCAGTGCCACATACTCAGTAAAAGACAGGAACTGTGGAGTGGCTCAAGTGGTAGAGCATTAAGGCTTGAGAAAAAGAAGCTCAGAGACAGTACCAAGGCCCTAATTCAAGCCCCAGGACTGGCAAAAAAAAAAAATAGGCCAGATGCCATTGGCTGACACCTAGAAACCGAGATTCTCAGGAGGCTGAGATCTGTAGACCACAGTTCAAAGACACCCTAGGGAAGGAAAGGCTGTCAAACTCTTACCTCCACTGAACGACCAAAAGACTCCATGTGGTCCTGTGGCTCAAGTGGTAGAGTGTTTACCTTCAGCTGAAGGGCTCCGGGACAGTGCCCAGGCTTCAGTTTGAGACACTCAACTGGAAAAAGAGTGAGGGCTAATCAAAGTATTTTTCCTATTTGCTAATTATAAGAACATTTTCTGGAAAATGAATGCTAATGTACACCAGAATTGGAGTCAGAGCTCAAGGTTCAAGTGTAGCAGATCCATATGCCCAGCCTCTCAGACTCTACCATTATAACCTTGTGTCCTACAGGGTTCTGAAAGGTCCAATGTTGAAAGGCTTAATATGCTCCCTAAGCCCTTTGTGATAAGCAGTTGACTTGTATTGTCAGTATCATTACAGTTGTGAACCTAGCAGAGCACCAGTAGCTCACGCCCATCACCCTAGCTCAGGAGACTGAGGTCTGAGGCTCACAGGGTGAATCCAGCCAGAGCTGGAAAGTCTATGACACTCTGATTTCCACTTCTGAAAGGTCAGATGTTCAAGAACTTCCTGTGTTTCCCATTATAACACTGTATTTGAAGGACAGCAAATAGTTGCAAAAGCCAGGCTAGGTGAAGAGACCAAGACCTGCAGGATTAGGAGGCAAAATGTACACACTCAACAGGGAAGTGAGCTGCGAATCCACTTCATTCATTCTAGGCAAAGCCAACAATGGGGGGAAACCTCAAACATTTGTTAGGGTCAGGCTTTTCTCAGCCTCTACAAACAATGACTAATTAACCTTCCTCCCTCAGGTGAAGGGAGCCTCAGGCTATCTTTAGGTTAACAATAGAGAGCCAGTTCAGTGAGGGAGCAGGGAAAAAAAGAGTAGAAAAACCCTGCTCTCTGTTCTTAGGGGGTGGGTTTTTGACTCTCCATCTGAAGGCCCTTCTACCTCTGCCAGTCCATTCTCTTTCCTTCATTTTCCACATCATTAATGCAAATCTCCAGTCCAAGAAGAGGCAGGGCCCTTTCTCTACTGTCTTCAATCACCTGAGTTAGAACCTGTCTCAGCCTTCTTGGCTCTAGGGCCTTCAGCTGCTTGAGAAGTGGGACAGAGACAGTCTTCCTGCTCTGTGGTTGTGTGAAGGTGATGCTGGTGGCCTGGCACACTGCAGAAGGACTCATGACTTCTTTCCTCCTGACATACAAGACGAGATTCATCTATCATCTTTCTATCTTTCTTTCTTTCTTTCTTTCTTTCTTTCTTTCTTTCTTTCTTTCTTTCTTTCTTTCTTTCTTTCTTTCTTTCTTTCTTTCTTTCTTTCTTTCTTTCTTTCTTTCTTTCTTTCTTTCTTTCTTTCTATCTATCTATCTATCTACCTACCTACCTACCTACCTACTTATGTAGCGAGCTAGCTATCTCTTTGCCAGTTCTGGGGTTGAACTCAAGGCCTGGGCACTGTCTCGGGCACTCTACTACTTGAGAAAGTGCATCAATTCTGGCTTTTTCTGTGTATGTGCTACTGAGGAATCGAACCCAGGGCTTCTTGCATGATAGGCAAACACTCTCTCACTAATCCACATTCCCAGCCTCCTCATCTTTTTCTTAATGATAGTTTTTATGTAAGTATGCTACCATCTTATGTCCCGAAGTTTAATTTTCTGAATACTGGTTATTTCTATGAACGATGACTTTCTCTTTCCCTCCCTGAAATGAGACTGTTCCTGCGTTGGCCTCATAATAAAATGTAAATAAGGATGCTGAGAGCTTAAATGTGTCCCCCATTCTCCTACTGTTAATGGAATGTACCAGTATGTAACCACTGTATGTTTGTAAAATAAAAAAGCAACATTGGTCTTCTGCTGTTAACTAAATTGCAACCTTTACTTCATTTTGCCAATTTTTGTACTACTTTTCTTTCCTTTTCTAGTATCCACTACTTTTGCTTTTGCCTCTGCCTTTCTCCTTTCTTCGTGTTACCTAATCAGCTCTTCCATCAATGAGGATAATTAAAACTAGGTTAAAAATCACCTTTGCCAGGCACCAGTAACTCATGCTTGTAATCCTAGGTATTCAGGAAGCTGAGATCTAAGAATCACAGTACAAAGCCAGAATGAGCAAGACAGTGGGAAACTCATGATAAAATTGGCATTTAAAAGATAACCCAAGGGCTTGGAATGTGGCTTAGAGGTAGTGTGCTTGCCTAACATTTATGAAGGCCTGAGTTTGATTCCTCAGTGCCACTTAAACAGAAAACTGGAAGTAATGCTGTGACTTAAGTGGTACAGTGCTGGTTAGCCTCGAGCAAAAGACCCCCAGGTACAGTGCCCAAGCCCCGAGTTTAAGCCCCAGGACTGGAAAAGCAAACATAAAAGTAGCTCCTCCAATTGCTTTTTATGTAGTGTTCCAACTCCATGGTGCTCATTGTCTTTACAGCAAAACCAATACAACAAACTGCAAGTTACAGTGCTTAGCAGCTCCATGTGGTCAGTAACCATCATATTGTACACCAGACGTACAGAGGTAAGGAAGAAATGTGAAAAAAGAAGGCCACTAGGATAACCTATCCTGAGACTACACAATAATCTAGTTTCTATACTGTCGTTTGACTAGATATGTGGCTTAAAGAATCAGGGAAATGTTAGGTTTTGAACTTGCTCCCTGTAAAATGAGGGCAACCATACCTGTCCATCACTAGGATCGAAATCTAAAAAAGAGTGTTCCAAGAGTATAAGCCTTGTTGTACAAGAATATGGAGTTCCCCATCAATAATGCCTGGACTCAAAGAGAGAACTAACAAATGGGATTGTGCCGAACTAAGAAGTTTCTGCATGGTAAAGGACACCATTAGCAAGCTAAAAAAAGCCCAAGGAAGGAGAAATCTTTACCAGCTATACATCAGGATATACAAAGAGCTCAATAAATTATACTAGCAAAGAATTAACAACCCAATTAACAAATGGGCAAACAAGATAAGTAGAGACTTCTCAGAAAACACAAAATTGGCCAGTAATCATATAAAGAAATCTTTAAACTCTCTGGCCATAAAGGAAATGCAAATCAAAACACTTGAGATTCCATCTCAATTTAGAATGATCATTACCAACAATACACACAACAAAAATACAATAGATGCTGTCACAGATGTGCAGGCAAAGGAACATCAAACAGGGCTGGTGGGAATGTGAACTTGCTGAACCACACTAAAAAAACAAACAAACTAGGACTATCTTGTGGTCCAGAACTACCAGTGTTAGGCGTTTACCCAAAGGACTACAAATCAGGATAAAGGAAGGCCACCCATATAACAGTTCATTGTCAAGGTATAGATATAGCACAAATACCTTCAACAAATGAATAGATTAAGAAAATTTAGTATATATACACAAAGGACTTTTGCTCTTCAATTAGATTTTCACATCATTTGTAAAGTAGTGAATAGACCTGGAAAAATTTTATGAAATCAGGATGCATGTTTTCTCTCACATGTGGAAGATAGGTCTACTTTTTAAATATACAAGTAAACACATACAAGGTTTTGTGCATATATACATAAAAATATTGCACAAAGTACAGTATATGTAAGAAAGACTTTAAATTGTGTAATTCTTTGGAAAAAACTAACAGTACAAGAAAAAGAATATGAAGAAACTGAAAATTCAAAAGTGGGAGTAGGTGAATGAAGTCATATTTGTCAATGCACATCCACTGAAACCGGGAAAATTGAGGGGAAGAAATTGAGTTTCAGGGATGGGGGAGATAATGAGAAAAGTGTCATTGATCAGGATTCAATGTACTTACAAATAAAATATGTAATTAAAATAATAATGCCTTAGCTTACCACTTATGATTTCCATATTCACTTCTGGGAAGCCATCCTCCTTCCAAACCACCAGGAACCACCTCAACTTACTAAGAAAGGGTACCACTTTGCAGTCTCTTTGAACCAAGGAATAGTAGGCAGATCAAATTAATGCTGTCCACATATCCCAAGCCATCAATATCAGGCCAGACACCATGAAATGATTACAAGAAGTGGCAGGCGAAACACGATGGCTCCTAGAACACAGGTCCAAACTTTCTAAGTAAAGATCCAGAATTATGACAAATCAAAGAAAGACTAGATAAATAGGATTGCATGAAACTTAAACTTTTCTACCTGGTAAAGGACATAACAAGCTAAATAGAAAACCCATAGAATGGGAGAAGAATTTTATGAGCTTGCATCAGACAAAGGCCTAATAGAAAAAATATACATAGAGCACAAAAAATTGGCCCCCAAGAAACCCTCAAATAACACCCCAATTACTAAATGAAGTAATGACCTAAAATAAGACTTCTCAGAAGAAGTAAGAATGGCCAAAAATACATAAAGAAATGTTCAAAAAATCTGAACATAAAGGTAAAATAAACCAAAACAATACTGTAATTCCACCTCACCCCAGTAAGGAAGGCCAATAAATTTTTTTAAATGATTAGCACCAAATGATGGCCTGGATGTGGCCAAAAGGGAATTCTATCACTCTTAGTAAGAATATAAATTGTTCAACCAGTCTGGAGACTGACATGTGAGTATTGTGGTTTGAAGTCAACTTGGATAGAAAAGTCCATGTGTTTCTTATCTCCAATTGGCCACCAAAAAGCCAAAGTAGAGCTGTGGTACAAATGGGTAAAGAGATAGCTTTCATTACAAAATCTCAGGGACATCACACATGTCCTGTGTTCAAGCTCCAGGATTGGCAGTGTGTGTGTGTGTGTGTGTGTGTGTGTGTGTGTGTGTGTGTGTGTGTGTGTGCACATGCACGCTCACATATGTGCACCCACTCTAGGGATTACCTAACTGCATCACATATTTTTGTCTATTTAAATTATTAACAGAACAAGGCTTATATGTCCTGTGGGTTTTTTGTGTGTCTCTGTGTATGTGTGTGTCTATCTGTTGTAGGTTTAGGTGTCGGTGTATGCATTTGTATGTGCATTTACTTTTTATCTTGCTTATTCTCCAGCTGTGTTAACAATATTGGCAGACTTGAAAGGTGGACACTACTGTTTAATGTTAAGACAATTTTCCAAGGTTCTTTTTCAACAAATTACATTTGAATTGTTCACTGAAGGACAGAGAGTGTGGGGAAAGAGAGGGGAATAGAAAAGGGACTTGTAAATCTAAGACTGCAGCAGCCATCCATATTCCAGAACAAGTCTGCAGAACTAGGTATAAACTAGATCCAGTGTTGTGTCTTCTGTCAGCTAGCTGTAAGAAAGCCCCCATTAGGCCACAGGTGTGGATTGTAGGAAAAAAGACAATTCAGTAAAAAAAATTCAAATGGTCTGAGACATTTACACAAGTTCTGGACATCACTTCCACTTGAGCTGCTGTTGTCCAGGCCCAATATTTGATCTGAAGCAAAACTTGGCATTACAAAAGTTAAACTCTAATGTCTAGTAATCTCTGAAAGGTTTGTGTAACTGCTTAGTCCTCATACCTAATACTGTGACCTATTGGGAAAGGCAGAGGACAGACTTCCAGCTATTGAAGACTTCTTCCTTTGTGAATTATAAGCTATCACTTTCAGTCATGTGGTTCCAGCACAGACTTAGCTCAGGCCTGTGAACCTGAGTGTAGAAGTTTGAATCTCTATAGTGTGAAAGGAAATTTGGCCTTGTTCTAAGCTTGCAGTTTGGTGGACCTTTGGTAGCTGCGGACAATGTCTCCTTTTGTGAACATTTAGTTTAGATGCAGGAATTCATAACTAACTAGTAGCAGTGGTCACACCAGGTTGGAGCAAGAGAGCCACAGTAGAGGGTCAGGGGCCACGCTCACACCATCTGACATTTTCTGCTTCTTGAATTGACAGGTTCTGCATGTGTTTTAGTAATTCAAGAATAAAAAATAATATTACATATAGATTTTTAAAATTGTTTCTGTGCTTTTGAATCTACTAGATTTTTTTTCTAAGTGAGCATTGTGAGAGTCCTAGATCAGAGGCTCCATTGCCTCGGGGATAGATCAGGTAGTCAATAAACCCCACTATTAACCGAATGTGAGACCTACAGTATGTCTTTGCCCTTTTGACCCCAGTTAATGTATCTTCTAAATATCTTCCTGGTGTCCTCTGGAAATTCTATGGAGCAACCTTATGTGTCAGATGAACGTGTGGCCAAAAGGACAAAACTGTTCTTCTTGTGCCAAAGATTAGGTGGGGCTGGGGTGGGGCCAGGCCAGGCCAGGCCATGGGGGACAGTGCTAGGGTAGCAAATCCTGGGTCCCTCCAGATCAGGCAGGTAGCCAACAATGGCACAGAATCTACATCATCGTGTCTCCAACTTGTTAGCCAAGCTCCTGTGAGTCCTTCCTCCAAGGTGCTGGCTCCAAGGTGCTCCAAGGATCTTGTTCATGAGAAGCATTCATTGAACTTCTCTACAGTTCATGGTACACTTTACATAATGAAGACTGCTGCCAAATATGGGGGTGTGTATACAGCATGTTATACTTAACACTATGTCACGATATTCTGATGAGAATTTTTTGCTTAACCTATGTGAAAAAAAAAAACTAACTAGTGCCAAAACGCACAAAAAGTGCCAGATGATATTCCCAGTCATGGGTTAGTATTAGCACTAGCATTAGTATAAATCAGAGCACATAGAAGGACCCATGTGTTCTACCAGTGGAGAATTCAGGGATCATTTCCTCCTCTGCTGCATATCAGTCAGTGACAGACAAATCTTTTCAACAGACTTGGAGAAGGAGTTAACTCTACCTGTGAGACCCAAAAGAAGCCCCATGCTGGCATATGAGTACTATCATACACACACACACACCACACACACACACCACACACACACACACACACACACACACACACACACACACACACACACACACACACACACACACGTAGGCCCAGCAGTATTCTCAAGCATTCCCCCTGATCTATGAATTCTATACAGCAAAGTCTAGAATTTGATGGAAACAGGAGCAGAGTATCTTGTCCCACTTCACCAGCTGTTTGACTGGTCTTCCACTGCCTAGTAGTAGATAGATATTGTCTTAGATCCTCTGCTCTGAGCTGGAGGGCCAGTGTCTTCCCTTGGGAGGACAGTGAAGGGATTAGAGAAAATACACAGGTAGTATGAGCAGTCCTGCATCATAAAAATACTTCCTTAATGCTAGTTTATTAGAAAGCTTTGAGCACACTTGTCCAGTACTGACATATATACATGTTTTCTCCCTATTTTATTTAAATAAAAAATCAGTATTTATGAACTCTCATTTCTCCTTGCCCCTTCTGGTATAGACCTGTAGTGTCTAATGCCTCACTTTAAAGCTTCATTCCCCCCTCTATATGATAAATTTTGGTGAGCGTTATCAAGTAATTTTCTTATTTAATGCAACCAAGACAAAGCTGATGAAGAAAACAGTGTTAACTTCAGGCTAGTATAGATATCTGCTCTGATAAAGAACATGATGGTCTTACAACCATCATGCCAAAGGTCCTGCCTCTGGAGATAGGGGATTGCATTTCCTCTGCCTTCCTAGCTTCTAGAGTAACCACTGCCCTCCCAGTAAAGGAGTTCCTTTCTAAAAAAGAAAGCATGCCACCAAATTGCAGAAGACCAGCAATCCACATTATTTCTGCTTAAGAACACTTCTCCTACCATATACTGATGATTCACACCCATAACCCTAGTCATTCAGGAATTAGAGAGCAGAGAATCTCGGTTCAAACCTTTCTGGGGCAAGAAGAGTCCACAAAACTTTTATCTCATTCACCACAAAAATCCAGTAGATGAGTGGTGAGCCAAGCGGTATAGTACTATCCTTGAACAAAAGAGCTCAAGGACAGTGACCAATCTTGGAGTTCAAGTGTAATACTGGCACACACACACACACACACACACACACACACACACACACACACAAATCTAGAAATGGACCTGTGGCTCAATAGTATAAGTTAAGTCTTTTTAAATATGTTTTTTACTGTAAAAATGCTGGACATAGGAGTTACAGTTATATGAGCAAGATACTGAGTACATTTCCTATAGATCATTGTTGCTTCCTCCTTTGTTTTCCCCCTACCATTACTTTCCTCCCACCTCCACAACTACCCTCTCCAACCTCCACCCCCACCAAAGTTGTAAAGTTCATTTTCAACTTAGTGTTTTGTACAACTTATTATTACACTGGTTCGACCTGTATCACAAAAAAAAAAAACAAAGTTTAGTCTTATGTGAAAATATCGCTAAGGGCAAATGTCAATGCCCAGAGTTCAAGCCTGAATATCAAAACACATTTTTTTTTAAAAAGACTGCTTTTAATAAGCTTTTCAGAAATAACTGGTTCTCTTCTTATTTATGGTACTGAGGTTTGAACTCAGGGCCTCATGTTTTCTAGATACACACTCTAATATTGAGCCACAGCTGTATAATTTTTGCTCTGTTTTTGAGACAGGGTCTCATTTCCTGCTCAGGTGTGCAACTGGATTTCAGTCCTCCTACTTTCCTCTCCCATCACTGCTGAGATGAGAGGTGAACACCACTATGCACAGCTTCTTCTGTTCAGATGAGGTCTCACAGAATTCTGCTTGGGTTGACATGAAAACACAATTTTTGTAGTCCCATCCTCTCCAAAAAACTAAGTTTATAGGATCACATCACAGTGCTCAGCTAATTGAAGCCCTAGATTTAATCACCAATACAAAAATTGAAAATGAAAATAAATTTAAATGGAAAAGTTGTAAGGTAAGAGTAGGGAAAAGGAATGGAGCAATGATCCTGGGCAGCTCCTGAAGTCCAATCTGATGGTTTTATTTACAACACTGGAGAATAAAATGAAAGTATGCAACAAGACAGCCTTGTCTGCTTTTCCTTAGCAACAAGACAGTCCTGCCTGTCTTTTCTCATTTATGCCAGAGCCAAAGGCTCAGTAGACCATGACTAAGGGAAGAAGGTAGAGCTGTGTAAGATGAAAAAGAACAAGCCCTGGACATACCTGGAAATCAAGAAAGCCTCTGAAGCCTTCGAACTCTTAGGCCTTTCAGAAACTAGTATTCCAAAGAAACCAAATGTTCAGAGAGAAAGCCAAGATGTGCTCTGAGGTGTGTAGATTTCCTTACTCAAAGAACACATAGACCTCCACATGACACAATCCTCCCTGCCAACAATAGTCCTTCACAGTGAGTCTCAGGGGGTAAACACACTGCCCTTTACTACCTGTCAGACACCAACCCACTTCCTGAGAGCACCAGGACAGTAGGGAGGGAGGGCTCAGCCTTAAAACAACCCAAGGTTGAAGCTCAGAGTACCACACCTAATCACATAATGTACCCAGACCTCATAAAGTTCCAACAGCTGCCAGAAGGTGTCCTTAGTCCTTCAAAAAGATCAAGCTGTGAGCTGCCGCTGCGGTGGCAGGGTCGCAGCGGCAACCACCGCCCCGGGGGCATACCTGAGACACAGTCCGGGACGAAGGAGCCAGACGCAGCGGACGAGCAGATTCTACTCAACACCAGCAAGAACCGACAAGGAGCGGACAACTTCATCCTGCACTTTGCAGACCAGAGACGACCCAGGATCCAAGACTCGGCGTGAGTAGAAGCAAGACTTCCTCACTCCTTCTCAGGGAGCAGAGGAGGGAAGGCCACCCCTCCCCCCCCAGCACCGGTGATCTCCATCTTGGATACCAACAAAGCTCGGAGGAGCGGCTAGCTCCAGCTCAGGCCTTGGAATAAAACGAGTCATTTAGCAGGTCACAAGAACTTAACGGCGAAGTGACCTCACAGACTCAGTTCCATCCAGGGAAAAGTCACCCAGCTCAGGCGCCAGCCATTGGAGTGGCTCTCCTCACCCAGTAACCAGAGCCAGAGGCTGCCCCTCCCTCTAGCAGCCTCAACAATCAATTGAAAAACAGAAACCCTGAGAATGGCTCCAGGCTGGGTGCTGT
Source organism: Dipodomys spectabilis (assembly GCF_019054845.1). Taxonomy (NCBI): domain Eukaryota; kingdom Metazoa; phylum Chordata; class Mammalia; order Rodentia; family Heteromyidae; genus Dipodomys; species Dipodomys spectabilis. The sequence continues at coordinate 148,337 of NW_024871420.1, forward strand.
GAGTTTTTTTCACAAAATAGCCCCAGGGAAAAGCTACTGTTTGTTGAAAGGCCTCAACTCTACCCAGAACCTACCCTCATCACTGCATCCCCCTCTTTTGTGATTCTCAAAGCAGATCACCCTCCCAGTAAACTAACCTGGGAGGGGGATCTCAAAATCTTGGGTAAAGCAGAGCATTTTTCTGCCTGTTCCAACAAACTGACTTAAGAAACCAATCAAACCACAGGACCTCAAGCCGACCAGAGACTCCAACCAGACTCTGGTTACAGACAAAAGGGAGATACAGGACTCTTCCCACCTCTCCCCCCCCAAAAAAAAATCAAAGAACTTTTTTTTTCCTTCTTCTTCTTTTCTTTTTTTTGTGTGTTTTTTTCTCGTTTTTTGTTACATTATATATATAAAAAATTTTTTTTCCCTTTCTAAAACTTTTATTAATCTTTGATTTTTGCCTCTTCTGAAAAAATAATTGTTTTCCAGTAACTTTTTTTTTCTCTCCTCTTATAATTTTTATTTTAGGAATACGTGAATGTGTGTTTTCCTTTCTTTTCTTGTCTTCTTTCTCTTTTTTTCCATTCTTAATTATCTTTTTGTTTTTTGTCTAGCTCTACTGAACTTCTGATCTTTTCTTCTCACTTTCCTATCCTTTCCACCTTTTCCTCTTTTGTTCTTCTTTATGTGACTTAACTCTTGTCCTGCACATCCTCAGATAAACCCGTAGTTAACTAGTAGACCCTATCCCCCATTGTGTACACACTTAATCCACAAACTTATTACTCAATTCAAAACCTCTGAGACTTAAATTCATTAATAGCAGTACTACCTCGTTATACCTATATAATATTTTAAGTATTTTTTTAAAGTTTTCCACATCTCCTCAATGTCCCTCCCTTTCTCTCAACATATTCACATTCCTCTCTAAATAGATGGTCTTTTAATATCTATAATAACATTAATTTTTACGTTTCTATTTTTTTCTGCTCTCTTTTCATTCCCCTTTCCCTTTCTTCTTTTTCTCTCTCTCTCTACTTGCATCCTACCCAACCTATTTCCTGCATTGTTATTAGGACATAGTTAACTCTCCCTGTGCCTCCCCACACCAATCTATTCCTATTTTTTACCCCCATTTCTCCCTAACCCTAATAATTTCTGGTTTTCCAAATTCTTCTCTGTGGTTCAAGGTCCTTTAACATATAGTTGTTTGATGTCGAATAGATGTATCTGTTGAAATAGATTGTATTTGTAGACTATTGACTGTACAAATGCAAACATTGGTTGATGGTTGCCTTAAGATAGTGTTCTAGCACAAAACTGGTGCTATCTTCATCTCAAATGGGCAGAGTAAGCCGGAAAAACACAAGAAAAATGGCAAATTCGGGTATCTCAATTCCCAATCTTGATTATCAGGGGTTAGAACAGATAATGAATAATCCAGAGGAGAGTTCCCAAATAGCTCTACAAACACTGCTGGCAAACATGATAAATGAGAAGTTTGACAACGTACAAAGGACTCTGTATGAGCGTGATAGAGAAAGAGAGGAGGCATCCCAGAAGTTTATACAGGAATATCATAAGCGTGAGGAAGCTACTCAAAAACTGATACAGGATTTGCGTGAACAACTTGAGAATACTCAAAGAGAAAGGGAGGAATGGTGTGAGCAGGCTGAGAACACTCAAAGAGATCTGCAGGAATCCCACGAACAGGAGGAAGCTAATCAAAGAGTAATACAGGAATTGAGAGACCAGGTAGAGAACACACAAAGATCACTAAAGGCATTCATGGAATCCATTAACAAAGAGCTGAAGGAAGTCAGGGAGACCACAAAGGGAATGCTGAATGGAACCCAACAGAAGAAATGGGAGCCCAAAGAAACCATAACCAATCAACTAAGTGATTTGAGGACAAACACTGAACACCAAATTAAGGAAGTAAAGAAATTCATACAAGACCTAAAACAGAGCTTCAACAAAGAACTTGAAGCCATCAAAGCTGACCAACTAGAAGGAAAAGAGAGAGTCTTGACAGCAGGTTAGACCATGCAGAAGATCGAATCTCAGGGATTGAAGACAGCCTAGATATTATAGAGAAAGAACATACAACCATCCAAGACAAGTCCAAGAAATATGATTGATCTATCCATCACCTGGAAGAGCCATCAGAAGGCCTAATCTAAGGATAATGGGTGTAGAGGAGCACCTAGAAACAGAAGTTAATGGTCTAGGAAATTTGTTTAACAGGATCCTAGCAGAGAACTTCCCAAACATGCAAAAAGATAGGCCTGTCCAGATACAAGAAGCCTTTAGAACCCCAAATAGACCAGACCAGAATAGGACATCCCACCGCCACATTATAATCCACACAGGATCAACTCAGACCAAGGAAAAGATCCTTAAAGCTGTCAGAGAGAAAAGGGTAATCACTTATAAAGGGAAACCAATTAGAATCACGTCAGATTTCTCAGCAGAGACAATCAAAGCAAGAAGAGCCTGGAATGATGTATGCCATGCCCTAAAAACAAACAACTATCAACCAAGAATACTATACCCAGCTAAACTCTCCTTCATAACTGAAGGCCAAATAAAAACCTTCCATAGCAAAGAAAAATTGAAACAATACATCTCCACCAAACCAACCCTACAAAAGATTCTTAAAGATGTACTACACATAGAAAACCAACAAGACCGCAATAAAGGCCAAGAAACTGCACCCAAACTGAGAATCCAAGAACCATAGGAAGAACCCAGTTTTCGCAGCCCCCAAGAAGATAGATAACATGGCAGGAACTCCCAAATACCTCTCAGTCCTATCTCCTAATGTTAACGGTCTGAACTCTCCAATTAAGCGACATAGACTGTCTAGTTGGATTAAAAAACAAGACCCTTCTATCTGCTGCCTGCAGGAGTCACATCTTGCCCGTAAAAGCAAACACATTTTCAATGTTAAAGGCTGGAACAAAATCTACCAAGCAAACGGCCCCCATAAACAGGCGGGAGTTGCAATCCTAATATCAGATAAAATAGACTTCAAATGAAAATTCGTGAGAAGAGATAAAGAAGGTCGCTACATACTAATTAAAAGATCTCTCCTTCAGGAGGATATTACAATTCTAAATATCTATTCGCCAAACAATGGAGCACCCAAATTTATCAAAGAAACACTACTTACCCTCAAATCCCATATAGATCAAAATACATTAATTGTTGGGGATTTTAAAACACCACTCTCCCCACTAGAGAGATTAACTCGGCAAAAACTCAACAGAGAAACTGCAGATCTAAACAGCTGCATAGATCAACTCGACTTAACAGACATCTACAGAACATTTCACCCAGCAGCATCAGAATACACGTTTTTCTCAGCAGCACATGGAACGTTTTCTAAAATAGACCACATTTTAGGCCACAAAGCAAACTTGTCTAAATTCAGAAACACTGAAGTTATACCTTGCATTCTCTCTGACCACAAGGGAATAAAATTAGAACTCAACACCAAAAGCCACCAAAGAAAGTCCGGTATCACATGGAGGCTGAACAACACACTGCTGAATCATGAGTGGGTCATGGAAGAGATTAGAAAGGAAATTCAAATGTTCATGCTATTCAACAAAAATGAACACACAAAATACCAGCTCCTCTGGGACACAGCAAAGGCAGTACTCAGAGGCAAGTTTATAGCTCTGAGCTCCTACATCAACAAATTGGAGAGATCTGAAACTAACAATTTAATGACACATCTAAACCTCCTTGAAAAAGAGCAGCAAGATAAACCCCAATCCAGTAGATGGAAAGAAATAATCAAAATTAAATCAGAATGAAATGAATTAGAATCCAAAAAAACTATAGAAAGAATCAACAAAACAAAGAGTTGGTTCTTCGAAAAACTTAACAAAATTGACAGACCCTTAGCAAATCTTATCAGAAAAAGAAGAGAACACACCCAAATTAATAAACTCAGAGATGAGAATGGAAACATCACCATGGAAACAACCAAGATTCAGAACATTATAAGGGAATACTTCTCAAAACTTTATGCTAATAAGTTTGAGAACTGGACAGAAATGGACCTCTTCCTAGCAAATATTGACATGCCAAAGCTAAACCAACATGAGTTAAACTATCTTAACAGGCCCATATCAAGCATTGAAATAGAAACAGCAATAAGAGACCTCCCAGCTAAGAAAAGTCCAGGACCAGATGGTTTTACAGTGGAATTTTACAAGGCCTTCAAAGCAGAGCTCACACCAATTCTCCTTCAACTCCTCAAAGAAATTGAAAGAGAAAGCTCACTACCGAACACATTCTATGAAGCCATCATAACCCTCATCCCAAAACCAGGCAGGGACTCATCAAAGAAAGAGAACTATAGACCCATTTCTTTGATGAACATTGATGCAAAACTTCTCAACAAAATTTTGGCCAACCAACTTCAACAATTCATCCAAAAAATCATACACCACGATCAAACAGGATTCATTTCAGGGATGCAAAGCTGGTTCAATATACGCAAATCAAATAATATTATTCATCACATCAACAGGAGCAAGAATAAGAACCACATGTTTATCTCAATAGATGCAGAAAAAGCATTCGACAAGATCCAACACCCCTTTATGATGAAGGTTTTGGAAAAATTAGGAATCCATGGAACATTCCTCAATACAATAAAGGCTGTATATGGCAAACCTACAGCCAGCATTATACTCAATGGTGAAAAACTAAAGCCATTTCTTCTTAACTCAGGAATAAGACAAGGATGCCCACTCTCTCCACTTCTCTTCAATCTAGTATTAGAATGCCTAGCTACAGCAATAAGACAAGATGCAGACATAAAGGGGATCCAAATAGGGAAAGAAGAAATAAAACTCTCCCTCTTTGCAGATGACATGATCTTGTATTTAAAGAATCCCATAGACTCCACTCCCAAATTACTCAAGCTGATTCAAAACTTTGGCAAAGTTTTGGGGGTTATAAAATTAACCCCCAAAAATCAATGGCTTTTCTGTATGCCAACAATGAGAAAAGTGTGGCTGAAATTAGGAAAGCAACGCCATTTGTAATAGCCCCACAAGAAATAAAATACCTAGGAATTAACTTAACCAAAGAAGTGAAGGACCTCTATGATGAAAACTTTAAAATCTTGAAAAAGGAAATCAACACAGAACTTAAAAAATGGCAAAACCTCCCATGCTCCTGGATTGGAATGATTAACATCGTGAAAATGGCAATACTTCCCAAGGCTATCTACAAATTCAATGCAATACCTATCAAAATTCCACACTCATTCTTCAAGGAAATAGAAGAGACAATCCAAAAATTCATATGGAACAATAAAAGACCCCGAATAGCAAAAACGCTCCTCAACGGAAAGAACACTGCTGGAGGAACATCAATACCA